>NW_027514303.1:865000-1037500 GCF_048772815.1 Callospermophilus lateralis
CATTGAAAAATGGCTACAAAAATACCATAAAGTTTTTGAAATTCCCATGACCAGGTGGCAATGGAGGACATTTGGATGTCCTGTTGCTGGTCATGAGTATACCAGACAGTGCTTTGATTGACTGGGTTTTATGAAAATCGTGTAGAACAGAGATGCCAATAAGTTGGAGCCTGCTGAGTAGTGGGCCTAGAGCCGTGGTGGTCAGGTGTGTGATAAAACATCTGTGGTGGGGCCTTGTGGATCTTCCATTGGCTTCCAAATGGCTTGGAACTGACATGGTGCAGCGAGCAGTCCCTTCTATGTAAAGGCATCTTGTAATATTGAGAAATTTCAGGGCAATGTTCAGAATCATGTTGCTATCGTCAATGGGGCAATATATGTGGGCTAGAAGTATGTTTGGTGCATTCTCTTGCAGAAACTGACCCACCACATGTGACAGAACTCTCTCCAGCACTGTGATCCACTAAAACTCCTTGTATTTTTGAATCAAATAGCAAACTCCTAGTGCAGCAGCAAGAAACACCATGAAATTTGGAGGATGACCAAATGGCTTCACAGTCCACATGGGGAGACACTTAGACCCCAGTGGTCACAGTTTACCTACAAAGAGCAAATTCAGCACTGCTGCCTCATCTTCACTGGAAAATAAGAAACCATGTCCTCCAGGTCACATAGATGCAGACCCAGCTTTGATGGTCTCACTACAAATGAAGCTAAAGCTCCAGAAAACAACATATTTTTCAGGTGCCCAACCTCAGAGGCAGTTCTTCAAGAAGTCTTTAGGCCAGCAGAGCTCCATGTTTGTGGAGTGTTTACCCTGTCCCTTACTTTTGGGAACTCCTCTACCACCTCCAGTGTTGTGAACTACTGAGCATATTCCATTCCAGATATGTATTCACAGATTTTCTAACACTTCTCCTCTAATTGTGTCTTACTTGGGGCAAAAGAAATGTCAAGCCATAGTTCTTGATGAGAGTGGGAACATTTTTGTGTAGCACATATTTGCATACACATTGGATACATTTTCCAATTTTCCATTTGAAATACTGAATCCCTGACACTAACCCCTACCCTACTAGACTCTGACTACTAATCGTAATATCATGGAGAATAATAACCCAATCAGAATAGAAATACAAGCAGTTCAGAGGAGGCATGTTTGGTATTGTTGGACTTGCCTTTTGCATTATATACGGTAGGAGTTATAAATCTAGTCAATTTTTTTGTTGAAATAGTTCTCCGTGTGTTTTTAAAATTAACAAATATGTGAATTTATTTCTCCCTTTCTCTGTAGCCTAGTCAGCAGACGTATTTTTATATTCATATATAGAATCCTACCTGGTATCACACGTACATTTTTGTGAGGTGGCTGACTTGGCAGATACAAATTGTGAGAAGATATCACTCCTCCTAAACGCTGTTGAAACTGAAAATTCAACCTATGGGTGAGCCTCCTATTTGAACAACATTATACATAAATCCATGTTCAGTAAAACTAATATTGTTGGATCCGTGGATGATATGTATTTCAGGATAAATTTCGGTTGGCATACATAATGCTACATTGTAATGTCTCTGTGTGTGTATATATATATATATATATATATATATATATACTCTCCAGATTTTTCAAAATATGAAATATATGTGCCTTATTGTGCACTCCCCAAATTCATTCATATTCATGTATGTGGATTTATAATCAACTTTTCAAAAGATTATTCTCAGAAATATTCATCAACCTGAAATACATATTGGTTGCCTAGTACTGAAAACTATCTTCAGTAAATGGTGCATACAAAACATAATATTTCAACATTGCAAGTTGGCCGCAAATAGAGTGCATCACACCCAGTGTACCACGCCACATTGCAGGTGAATAACGAGTTAAAATGACAAAAGACTATCTTGTTAGGATCTTATAGAAAAATGGGTGTGCACCGAAACCTAAAAGAATGATTTCCACCAACGAGGTCCGGTAATTGAGTCTCAAACGTGAGCTGAATATGCAACCAGAGATCCGGGCTTATTGATCCCTGTGGCCCGCCCCATGGCTGCAGACATCGAGGCACCACCGAGAAGCGACTAGCATCCAGAGAGAAACGTTGCTGCAGATTCTGTGGAATCCTGCCGGCTGACACCGCACTGAGCCCCAGGCCGAGTTCGGGATTTCAGTCAGGGAAGGAAGTTCTACAGTTCTATCCCCCACAACGGAAACTCCACCAAGGAAACCTTGGCCACCATCTTGGAGAGCTGAAGTAACCACCGCCAGTCTCCGATAGATTGCAACAATAAAACAGTTGTGTGTTTTCCGCTCATCTCCCATACAGTAGGAAATTTGCATAAAATCTCTCCTAAGCTTTCCAGGGGAGGGATTTTCAGAGAGAGCCTGCATAAAGATTGGGGGGGGGGAAACTAGAGGCACCTGACCTTCAACTCCCCCTCCCATCAGTGGTGAAAACGAAATCTGTCTAGCCAGGGATGGGGTAAAGGGCAAACGGAAAAAATAATAAAAATAGAGTGCTGGGGTTCCCAATAGACACAATCCACACCCAAGAAACGGCAAGCCAGAGTACAGTTTGAGCTGTCGAGGGCATTACTCAGGGGAAATCTGGTCTAGCAGGAGAAACCAGGACTAGCAGGAGAAACCAGGGGACTAGAGGCCAGGCCCGCGTGACTGGGCGCCTGGAGAACGCTCGCCCGCCGGCAACAGCCGGCCCGCTGCAGGTGCGACTGGACGGCTGGAGACTGCCTGCCCACCAGCGACCAATCGCCTGCCATATGCCCGCCCTAATGGGTGGCTAGAGATCGCACAACCGCCGGTGACATCCCACCAGCTGACTGCGCGACTGGACAGCTCGTGACCACCTGCACGCCGGTGACCGGGAGCTGAAACCAAACAGAGACAGTACAGTCCCACACCCCATTGCAAACACCCGGGCAAAGAGCCTGGGGCCCACCATAGCAGAGAGGTGACATCACTGGAGCTCGGCCGTCAGAATTCCTTCCCAGTGGAATCCACTTTAGCATTCACAGTCTACCAACACAAAGGAGAGTCAATAGAGATATATAAAACCAAAACAAATATATAGAAGAGAGCAGAAACACAGCAATCAAATGGAGCTGGAAAGTAATGTGAACTTCATGAAAAAACAAGGGGAAAAGGTGTACAAATAATGCCGGACAACTTAATTTTACAGGAGGACCTAGAATCATCAGAAACAGGGATAGGGAAAAAACTCAATGCATCCCTAACTCAGATGGAAAGAAATATTAGAGAAGACATGAGGCAGCAAGTCCAAGCAATAAAAGAATATTTTGAAAATGAATTAAACAAACAAATTCAAATGGCAAAGAACGAGCTTCACCAAAAGACAGAGATCTTAAAAAAAATCAAACAGTAATCCTAGGAATGCAGAAAAATATAAACCACATTAAAAATTCAAACGAGAATATTGTAAATAGACTAGATCAAGTAGAAGTCAGAAGATCAGATAATGAATACAAAGTTTATCAACTTGAAAAGAATATAGTCAACACAGAAAAGATGCTTATATCCCATGAGCAATCTATTTAAGAGATATGGGATGTCATAAAAAAACAAATTTGAGAGTCATTAGGATAGAAGAAGGCATAGAAATTCAAACCAAAGGAATGGACAACATATTAAATGAAATAATTCTAGAAAACTTCCCAGAGATGAAAGATGGAACGGATTGCCAAATCCTTGAAGCCTACATGACCTCAAACATTCAAAACCATAATAGACCAACTCCAAGACATAGAATTATGAAGATAGCCAACATGCAGAACATGGATACACGTTCTTCTCAGCAGCACAAGGATCCTACTCAAAGATAGATCATATATTATGCCATAGGGCAACCCTTAGTAAATATGAAGGCGTGGAGATAATACCATGCACCATATCTGATCATATTGGAATGAAACTGGAAATCAATGATAAAAGAAGGAAGGAAAAATCCTACATCATATGGAAAAATGAACAATATTCTACTGAATGTTCAATGGGTTACAGAAGACATAAAGGAGGATATAAAAAATTCTTAGAGACAAATGACTATACAGACACAACATACTGGAATCTATAGGACACAATGAAAGCAGTTTTAAGAGGGAAATTCATTTCTTGGAGTTCTTTCCTCAAAAAAAAAAAAAAAAACAAATAAATGAACTCACACTACACCTCAAAAACCTAGAAAAAGAAAACGAAAACAACAGCAAATGTAGTAGAAGACAAGAAATAATTAAAATTAGAGCAGAAATCAACGAAATTGAAACAAAAAAAAACATTGAAAAAATTGATAAAACTAAAAGTTGGTTCTTTGAAAACATAAATAAGATTGACAGGCCCTTAGCCATGCTAACGAAGAGAAGAAGAAAGAGAATTCAAATTACTAACATACGGCATGAAAAAGGCATTATCACAACAGACACTACAGAAATACAGAAGATAATTAGAAAGTATTTTGAAACCCTATATTCAAATGAAAGAGAAGATAGTGAAGATATCAATAAATTTCCTAAGTCATACGATGTGCCCAGATTGAGTCAGGAAGACACACACAATTTAAACAGACCAATAACAAAGGAAGAAATATAAGAAGCCATCAAAAGACTACCAACCAAAAAAAGCCCTGGAGCGGATGGGTATAGAGCGGAGCTCTACAAAACCTTAAAAGAAGAATTAATACCAATACTTTTCAAGCTATTTCAAGAAATAGAAAAAGAAGGTGCTCTTTCAAATTCATTCTATGAGGCCAAAATGACCCTGATCCCAAAACCAGACAAAAACACTTCAAAGAAAGAAAACTACAGACCAATGTCTCTAATGAACTAGGATGCAAACATTCTCAATAAAATCCTGGTGAATGTAATACAAAAGCATATCAAAAAATTGTGCACCATGATCAAGTAGGATTCATCCCAGGGAAGCAAGGCTAGTTCAATATACGGAAATCAATAAATGCTATTCACCACATCAATAGACTTAAAGACAAGAACCATATGATCATCTTGATAGATGCAGAAAAAACATTCGACAAAATTCAGCCTCCCTTTATGTTCAAAACACTAAAAAAACTTGCATCCCAGGGAAGCAAGGCTAGTTCAATATACGGAAATCAATAAATGCTATTCACCACATCAATAGACTAAAAGACAACAACCATATGATCATCTTGATAGATGCAGAAAAAACATTCGACAAAGTTCAGCCTCCCTTTATGTTCAAAACACTAGAAAAACTAGGATAACAATGTTGAGTTACTTCAACATTGTAAAAGCTATATATGCTAAACCTCAGGCTAGCATCATCATAAATGGAGAAAAACTGAAGGCATTCTCTCTAAAATCTGGAACAAGACAGGGATGCCCTCTATCACCACTTCTATTCGATTTAGTTCTTGAAATACTAGCCAGAGCAATTAGACAGACAAAAGAAATTAAAGACATAAAAATAGGAAAAGAAGAACGTAAATCATCGCTATTTGCAGATGACATGATAATATATTTAACAGACTCAAAAGGGTCTACAAAGCAACTGCTAGAGTTAATAAATGAATTCAGGAAAGTGGCAAGATATAAAGTCAACACGCATTAATCAAAGGCATTCCTGTATATCAGCAGCAAAACTTCTGAAATGGAAATGAGGAAAACCACTCCATTCACTATATCCACAAAGAAAATAAGATACTTGGGAATCATCCTAACGAAAGAGGTGAAAGATTTATATAATGAAAACTACAGAACCCTAAGGAAAGAGATAGAAGAAGATCTTAGAAGATGGAAAAATGTACCCTGTTCATGGATAGGCAGAACTAACATCATCAAAATGTTGATATTACCCAAAGTTCTCTACAGGTTTAAAGCAATCATGAAATTCATATGGAAAAACAAAAGACCCTGAATACCAAAAGCAATTCTAAGCAGGAAGTGTGAATCTGGAGGTATAGCGATACAAGAGTTCAAACTGTACTACAAAGCAATAGTAATAAAAACATCGTGGTACTGGTACCAAAACAGGCAGCTGGACCAATGGTATAGAATAGAGGACACAGAAACCAATCCACAAAATTACAACTTTCTTATATTTGATAAAGGGGCTAAAAACATGCAATGGAGGAAAGATAGCATCTTCAACAAATGGTGCTGGGAAAATTGGAAATCCATATGCAACATAATGAAACTGAATCCCTTTCTCTCACCATGCACAAAAGTTAACTCAAAATGGATCCAGGAGGTAGATATCAAATCAGAGACACTGTGTCTAATAGAAGAAAAAGTTGGCTACGATCTACATACTGTGGGGACGGGCTCCACATTCTTTAATAGGATGCCCATAGCCCAAGAGTTAATAACAAGAATAAACAAATGGGACTTACTTAAACTAAATTGTTTTTTTTTCTCAGCAAGAGAAACAATAAGAGAGGTAAATAGAGAGCCTACATCCTGGGAACAAATTTTTACCCCTCACACTTCAGATAGAGCCCTAATATCCAAAATATACAAAAAACTCAAAAAATTAAACAATAAGATAACAAATAACCCAATCAACAAATGGGCCAAGGACCTGAACAGACACTTTACAGAGGTGGACATTCAATCAATGAACAAGTACATGAAAAAATGCTCACCATCTCTAGCAGTCAGAGAAATGCAAATCAAAACCACCCTAAGATACCATCTCACTCCAGTAAGATCGGCAGCCATTATGAAGTCAAACAAAATAATTGTTGGTGAGAATGTGGGGAAAAGGGTACACTTGTACACTGCTGGTGGGACTGCAAATTGGTGAGGCCAATTTGGAAAGTACTATGGTGATACCTGGTAAAGCTGGGAATGGATCCACCATTTGACCCAGCTATCTCCCTTCTCGGACTATTTCCTGAGGATCTTAAAAGAGCGTACTATAGAGATACTGCCACATCAATGATCATAGCTGCACAATTCACAATAGCTAGACTGTGGAACCAACCTAGATGCCCTTCAATAGATGAATGGATAAAAAAAATGTGGCTTTTATACAAAATGGAGTATTACTCTTCATTAAAAAATGACAAAATCATAGAATTTGCAGGGAAATGGATGGCATTAGAGCAGATTATGCTAGGCGAAGCTAGCCAATCCTTAAAAAACAAATGCCAAATGTCTTCTTTGATATTAAAAGAGCAACTAAGAAAAGAACATCGAGGAAGAGCATGAGGAAAAGTTTAACATTAAACAAAGACGAGTGGGGGGAGAGAAAGGGAGAGAGAAGGGAAAGCATATGGGAATAGTAGGAGACCCTCAATGTTACACAAAATTACATATAAGAGGATTTGAGGGGAAATGGGGGGGAAACAGTGGAGAGAATTGAACAACAGCAGATGAGGTAGAGAGGGAAGATCTGAGGGGAGGGGGGATATTGGGGGATAGGAAAGGTCGCAGAATACAACAGTCACTAATATGCTATTATGTAAAAATGTGAATGTGTAACCAATGTGATTCTGCAATTCATATTTGGGGAAAAAATGGGAGTTCATAACCCATTTGAGTCAAATGTATCAAAGATGATATATCATGAGCTTTGTAATGTTTGGAACAACCAATAGAAATAAATAAATAAATAACAGTTTAAAATTGAGTGGGAAGAAATCAGCTAAAAATGGGTTGAGATGCATTCATTTTGCTAAGCAAAACTTTGTTTTGTTTAGTTGTAACTATCACAAATTTATTTTACCAGGAAATTGGCTTTTGAAAATGCACATAAATTGAGATTAAAGGATAATTCACCTACCTTCTTGAAAAATTCATAGCATTTCCTATATTTTTCAAATTTTATTTTTTTCGTGAATATTTTGTCATGGACCAGGTCTAGTCTTAGGCTATTCTTTCAGAATACTACCTCATCTGACAAATTCGTACAATATGTTGGATTGTTGTTTTCACCTTTTATTTAATAGTTTCTAGCTGATAATGTGTATTTTCTTTATCTTTATTTGTACGTATATACCCAACAATATCTTTGCATTTTATGTTTTACTGGGGAAGAGACTGATCAAAAGCTCTTTGTTATATGTATCAACAATCAGACATTTAGAGCACGCAATTATTCTTAATTTTGCATGAAAATATCTTTGTACTATTTTATTATACAGATTTAGAATTATTAATATGTCCCTACTGTAATAAGTAATTACTTACAAGAAGAATTAAACAATTGACTTTATATCAATTATGAATATGAAAAGTACTAAAATAAGGATTTGGCAATTAATACACAATTGATAGAAATTAAAATCACAAGAAAGCCATTTAAAATGTCAGTGCATATGGTCCTTAAATAATAGGTAATTCAAAAAACTTTTTTTTAATTCATAAGATTTAATATGCCATATTACAGCTTAATGTGATATAAAACCTTAAATTATCAGTATTGATAAAAAAGAATGATACCTGTTTATTTAAATATGTTTATTTGATTTTCACTGTAAGATGTTAATTCTGGAAGGCTTGAGAATTAAGAAAGTTTTGGTCTATATTATTTTTAACAGGCTAATCAAAGTACTTTTAAATATATATGTATATATATATATATATATATATATATATATATATATATATATATATATATATAATATGTAATGCATATGCATGAATATAGATACATATGTATAAAAATGTATTTTAATATATCTATCAGGTGATTATAATTATTAAATTTTCTCAAGGAAAAAACAATGACTATAAAAAACAGTCTTAAATTTAAATTTCATAGCATACTACTGTTTGTAATGACATGAGAGAAAAACAGATATGAAAGGAAAACGAAAAAGGAAGAGAGAGAAGGGGGAAAATGAGGAAGAAAGTGAGTAAAGATGAGGGAGAGGCGTGTTTGATGTAAAGATAAAAGTGGAGGGGATGGGTTTGTGGTTCAGTGGTAACATGCTTTTCTAGCATGTGTGGGACACTGGGTTCTATTCTAAGCACCACATACAAATAAACAAAATGAAGGTCAATCACAACTGAAAAAATAAAAAATAAAAAAGTAGAAATATTAGCAAAACTCCAAGCTTTTATGAATGTTAAATTTAAAAAAAAAATTATGTAACATAGCCTTATGTAATTTCTAGACTATCCAAAAGAGTCATTAAATGTTAGATTATTAGTGCAATAACTAAAAATCCATTGCTCTTTCCTCAAAATTCTGTGGCATGCTAGTGGTAAAATAAATTCTATTATAACACCAAAAAAAAAAAATCTAATATTTCTATAGTAACTGACCCAGTTTAATATCAAGGCTAGCAGATTCCTATGGGACATGATGTGTATTTTGACATTCATTTTTATTCAACACTGGAACATTACTATTTCTTCAGTTTATGCACATCATAGGATATATATTTCATCCACAAGTTCGCTAATTTATACGCATTTGTTTCACTTTCAGTCACTTCCTGCTTCAGAACACATGTATTTCTTATGTTTCTTGACTGCTCTTTTCATGAGACTTCTTTCCAAACACATTATTGTCGATTTCCATTATCACATTTGAAGCAAAACTCACACACCCGTATGATAAACCAAACCCTAATATTACGATTAGATGTACAACTAGCTGGAATGAATGATTGTATATCAATATAAGATTTCTTACTTAGTTTCAGATATCAATTAAATCCATTATTTAAAGTGGAACCAGTTATATTATTTATTCACAGTATGGTCTTTTCATGCATTATCTCTATATTCATAGACACAGGGTACACCTCTTTGTACCCCCAATACTAATTTATACGTCTTCAAAATATTGCTCCCAGAAATGGTGGAAGAAATGCACATGTCACCTGATTTACATATACATTTTATCACAGTAATATTCTGGACACAAACAGCAAAGGTGACACTTATGATTTTTCCAAACCTAAATGGAAAGTGAAGATGGATTACTAAAAACATCCATGTCCAGGTTGCCTAATGCTCTCAAATGTGAATCCTATTCTTGACTACATATTTGTTTCTTCCTAAGATTATATATTCAACCTCAAGCCCCTTGAAAATGTCTAATCTTATCACTCACTTTATATTTGCCTGATTTCCTAATGTCTCTATTGATATCTGCTTTCCTACATATTTTCCCCAGATTATCACTGTGACTGACTCTTCACATGTGCTCACATTTACATTCAATCTCTACCAGAAGCCCTATTGCTAAAGAACTTTTGGTCCAAATGCTATACTCACTCTTCGTTCTAAACCTACTGACTATCTTTCTAATAATACCGACTATCCCTTTTTGTCTAGAAGTTCTCTTTGACATTCCATCATTCAAGGTACAAAGTCCTATGCCATTGAACATCGATTTATCTGAGACATTTCTGCAGAACATAATTCAAAGCTAAGTATCCCAATCAAGGGCCCAATGCCCTTCTGGGCTTCAAATCTTACCTAGATTACTGTTTTCACTCTTATATTTCACTATTACATTCTTGTAAATATTACAGGTTCCCATTACCATTATTCATCCCGCAGAATGATTCAAATCGAACTTTTATTAACCGTAACCATACACTCTTCCCTCAATCAAACTTTACAGAAGAACAGGGACAGAGTTGCTTTTACAATACAGGAATGTAGGGGTTCTTAAACCTGCTGAGATCCTCAAAGGTCCATGCAGAAATGATCCCTGGAGAAGATGTAGGCAGCTATGAAGGAGTTGAGAGAGCAAAAGTCATCTTGCATGGCAAACCCCCTTGTCAGGATGAAGGGATGTGTCTGAATCAGTCTCTCTATTCTAAATGTAGAGAAGATGGACCAAACCAGGCCTGTGTGGGGAGATGTTCCCAGGCGCCTATGTTTGATATACCATTCTATCTTGTGAAATTGTCACCGAAAGTAGGGGCAGCCTCTATCTCATGGGACCCTTGGAAGCAAATGTTAAATCAAAGTGATTGCCAAGGTAGTGACCTCATGCAGTTCCTGAAGAAAGTGACCTACCTCACTTCCTTGGTGATGTAACTCTCTGAACTTTGAATCCAAGATGCCAGGCTCCCAGAGCCAGTCCCAGTCCCAATCCCAGTGGGCTCACTTGTTTGGATGTACCAAGGACAGAGTCAGTATTTCATGGTATCTACTGATGTGAGGATTGCCAAATGCCAGGACAGATCTGAAGAGGGGCCTTTCCTGAGAAAGCAGGTAGTGGCTCACCGCTGGCTCCTGAGAACTTCACAGAGTTGGCAAAGGAGACAGATCTGAGACATGACAGGACATTTCATTGGAACATAATATGGCCCAACAGACAGAGGACACTCCAGATAGTCAGAGACATACTTGCGGGAAGGAGATGCCTTTGTGAGTGTGAGTGTCAGTTTGTGGTTTGTCTCATATTCTGAGAATAGGTAGGAAAGACAATTTGTTTGGTTTGGAATAGACTGTTTCTAGTAAGTTTTTTGACAAGGTGAGTGATTCTATATCTGTGTATCCCACTGTGTCCGTGGTTGTAGACATTAGAAAAGAGAATGCATCAATGGATATGTCCTGTCTAGTAGAAAGCTTCCGAGCATTCATCCTGCCCAATTTATGAATGAACTGCAGCTTGCCTTATGGATGGACAACACCTACTATCTTCCTAAGTTTCTGTTTTCTTCCTGAATTCTGGCCACTCTGCAGAATAGGCTCATGGTTTTGTGTCCAAGATATGTACCACCTCCAAGCTCTGTGACATGCCCATGTACTGGATAGCGGTAAGGAATGGGAACATCTCAGAAAACTCAGATCAGTGTGACCAGGAAATTCTCAGTGGAGAAACCCTGCTTTGGGCCATTCTCTTACCTATGTTTCTGTTGCCCTGAATGTCAGGAAGTTCTTTGCCTCAGGCCACCTCTTTGTGAAGCCTGAAAAAAACAGTTTTCAAATGAAAATGAATGGCCATCTCCTGTGGCTCTTTGCTTAATTTCTTTGGAAAGGGATGTGTCTTAATCAGCCTCTTGGACCTGTGTGAGGTTGTGGCTTAGATTCTCAGCACCTGATGGATCTAAAGAAAGATCCCATGTGTGCATCCAAACCAAAATCGCAAAAAGATCCGTAATGGTAGATGAAGTGTCTTGCCTTCCTTTGTTAGGTTCCTGACCTACATCAAGTGAGAATAGGGATCCTTTGGGTCAAATGAAATCTTCAAAGCCCTAAAGAAGTGCTTGGGTTTTCTCATTATTCCAAATCACATAAAGAATCTATACCTGACAGGCAGTAGGCTTCAAAATGGAGAAGCAGAGCAGTATTAACTGCAGTCCTATTTTATCACTCCTGCTTCAAATGCAGGGTGTCCAGGCCCCCATGACTTTAGGCAAATTAGGGGTAAGAGAGCTTATTTTGGACACTAACACATACCCCACTAGACTCTGACTACTAATTCTAACATGATGGAGAATAATAACCAAAACAGAATAGAAATACAAGCAGTTCAGAGGAGTCATGTTGTATTATTGGACTTGCCTTTTGTATTATATAGGGTAGGAATTATAAATCTAGTCAATTTTTAATTAAAACAGTTCTCCATGTGTTTTTAAAGTCAACAAATATGTGAATTCCTCTCTCCCTTTCTCTGTGGCCTATTCAGCACATGTGTTTTTATATGCACATATAGAATCCTACCTGGTATCACATGTACATACTTGACAGGTTGCTGACTTGGCAGATGCAAATTGTGAAAAGAGATCACTCCTCTTAATGCTGTTGGAACTGAAAATTCAAACTATTGGTGACCTTCCTAGCTGAAAAAAATTATATATAAATCCATGTTCAGTAAAAAGTATATTTTGGGATGTGTGGATTATATATATTTCATGATAAATTTTGATTGGCATATATATTGCTACTTTTTAATGTCTGTGTGAGTGTGTGTGTGTATATATATATATATATATATATATATATATATATATATATATATATACACTCTCCAGATTTTTGAAAAAATGAAATATATGTGTCTTATTATACACTCCCTAAATTTATTCATGTTCATGTATGTGGATTTATTATCAACTTTTCACAAGACTATTCTCAGAAATATTCATCCACCTGAAATACATATTTGTTTTCTAGTACTGAAAACTAACTTCAGTGAATGATGCATACAAATCCTAATATTTCTACAGTTACTGACCAAGTTTAAAATCAATGCAAGTAGATTCCTATTGGCATGACATGTATTTTGATGTTCATTTTTTTTCAACACTGGTACATTACTATTTCTTCAGTTTATGCACATCATTGGATATATATTTCATCCACAAGTTCGCTAATTTATATCAATTGGTTTCACTTTCAATTACTTCCTGCTTCAGAACACATGTATTCCTCCATGTTTCTTAACTAGTCTCTTCATGAGACTTCTTTACAAACACATTATTTTCGATTTCCATAATTACTTTTGAAGCAAAACTCACACACCCTTAATGACAAACCATAACTCTAATATTACCATTAGATGTATATCTGATAGGAATGAATGACTGTGTATCAATATAAGATTTCTTATATATTTTAAGATATCAATTTAATCCATTATTTAAAGTGGAATCAGTTATATTATTTATCCACAGTATCATCTATTCATGCATTATCTCTATATTCATAGACACAGGGTACACCTCTTTGTACCCGCAATACTAATTTATTCATCTTCAAAATATTGCTCCCTGAAATGGTGGAAAAAATACTTATGTCACCTGATCTACATGTACATTTTATCACAGTACTATTTTGGATACAAAATGCAAAGATCACACATATGTTTGTACAAAAGCCTAAATTGAATGGGAGCATGGATTACTAAAAACACTGATGTCTAGGTTGCCTAATTCTCTCAAATGTCCATCCTATTGGTGACTACATATTTGTTTCTTTGAAGATTATATAGTGAATATCAACCCTGTTAAAATGTCTAATCCTATCACTCACTTTATACTTTGCCTGATTTCCTACTGTCTCTATTGATGTTTCCTTTCCTACATATTTTCCCCAGTTTACCTATGTGACTGACTCTTCACATGTGCTGACATTGACATTCATTCTATTACCGAAACCCTATTGATAAAGAACTTTTGGTCCATATCCTGTACTCACACTTCTTGCAAAACCTACTGACTATCTTCCTAATCCTATGGACTATCCCTTTTTGAGTGGATGTTCTTTTCTACAATCTATCATCCAAGGTACAAGGTCCTATGTCATTGATTATCGATTTATCTGAGACATCACTGCAGAACGTAATTCAAAGCTAAGTATCCCAATCAAAGGCCCAATGCCAATATGGACTTTAAATCTTACTAAATTTCTGTTTTCATACATATTTTTCAACTCTATATTCTTATATATATCACAGATTCCCAATACCATTATTCATCCAGCAAAATGGTTCCTAACCCAAAACAAACATGTAATTAACCCTAACCATAAACTGTTCCCTCAATCTACCTTTATAAAAGAGCAGGGACAGAGTTGGTCTTACAATACAGGAAAGTAGGGGATTGTCCACCTGCTGAGAACCTCAAAGGTCCATTCAGAATTGATCCCTGGAGAAGATGTAGGCAGGTATGAAGGTCCTGAGAGATCAAAAGTCATCTTCCATGGCAAAAAACCTGGTCAGGATGAAGGCTTTTGTCTGAATCAGCCTCTCTCTTCTTAATGTAGATAAGATGGACCAAATGAGGCCTGTGTGGAGAGCTGTTACCGGGTGCCTATGGTTGATATACCATTCTAACTTGTGAAAGTGTCACAGAAATATGGTCAGCCTACATGTCATGGGAACCTTGGATGCAAGTGTTAGGACAAACTGGTTGCCAAGGCAGTAACCTCATTCAGTTCCTGAAAGAAGTTACCTCACCTCACTTTTTTGGTGATGGCACTTTCTGAACTTGGGATCCAGGAAGCCAGGCATCTAGAGCCTGTCTCAGTCCCAGGCCTAGTGGTCTCACTTGTTTGATTTAACAAGGACAGAGTCAGTCTTTCTTGGTATCTACTGATGTGAGGATGGACAAATGACAGGAAAGCTCTGAAGAGGGGCCTTTCCTGACAAAGAAGGTAGTGGCTCACTGCTGGCTCCTGACAACTTCACAGAATTGCCCATGGACACCAGATGTGAGATAGGAGAGGCTATTTCGGGGGAACATAGTATGGCCTATCAGTCAGAGAACACTCCGGATAGTCACAAACCTACTTGGAGGAAGGAGGTGCTTATCTGGCTGTGGATGTGGGTTTGTGGTTTTTTTCTCATGCTCTGAGAATATGTCCGAAAGTCGGTTTGTTTGGTTTGAAGTAAAGTGTTTCCAGAAAGTCGTATGAAAAGGCGAGTGTTTCTATGTCTGTGTATCTCACTGTGTCCGTGGTTGTAGACATTAGCAAAGAGAATGCATCAATGGATGAGTCTTGTCTAGTAGAAAGCTTCCCAGCATTCATCCTTCCCAATTTATGAATGGACTGCGTCTTGCCTTATGGATCGGCAACACCTGCTATCTTCCTAAGTTACTGTTTGCTTCCTGAATTCTGGCCACTCTCCAGAATAGGCTCATGGTTTTGTGTCCAAGATATGTACCACCTCCAAGCTCTGTGACACGGCCATGTATTGGTTAAATGAAGGGCATGGCGAGCATCTCAGAAAACTCAGATATCAGTGTGACCAGTAAAGACTCAGTGGAGAAACCATGCTTTGGGCCTTTTCCTTACCTATTGTTCTGTTGCCCCTTGACCTTGTGTAATTCTGTGGCTTAGATTCTCTGAACCTGATGGATCTAAAGAGAGATCCCATGTATGCATCCAAAAGCAAAATGTCCAAAAGAGCAATCATTGTGGATGAAGTCTCTCTCCTTCCTTGGTAAGGTTCCTGACCTCCATCAAGTGAGAATAGGGCTCCTTTGGGTCAAATAAGTTCTTCAAAGCCCTGCAGATTCTAGCCCATAGGTGACTGGGTTTTCTCATGACTCCAATTCACATGAAGAATCTAAATCCCACCATCAGTAGGCCTCAAATTTAAGAAGCAGAGCAAAATAAATGGCAGGCCTATTTGATCACTCTTAGTTCACAGGAAGGGTGTCCAGGCCACCCTGACTTTAGGCAAATGAGGGGCAAGGGAGCTTATTTTGGACACTGTCTTGGGCTGCACCCCTCACGGAAACCTCCAGCCAGAGGTTATGATGAGTGTCTGTATGGAAGAAAATGAGGGCCATGTGGGAGTGTTTTGGTTTTAATTGTAGTCATTTTTGTGGCGGTTAGTAGAGATGACATGGTCCACCTTGGCTTGAACTTTGGTGGGATTCCGCATAAAGACTGAGTTCTCGTACTGAACTCAGAGAAGTATTGCCATGAATAGTGTTGGAATTTTAGGAGGCCACGCACGATAGTCGCCCTTGGAAACTGAGATCTAGGCCCAGGGTAGCTATTCACAGAGCACTGGAAATCTCAGCCAGGATATCACATGATTTTATTCTGAAAAACTTGGCAACCATTGTTGAGAGTCAAAACACACATGGACCTCACATTGTAGACCTCGGTTTTCAAGGATTCATGTGACCTTTTGGCCACTCTTTGGGAAGCCTTTCCTGTGAGACATCTCCAGATATTTCATTGAAATGAGCTTCCTCACCATTTAATAGTTCCAGAATGCCTCCAACTTCATCCTTGAAAAATGGCTAGGTCAATATATCATGAAATTTTTAAAATTCCCGTGACAAGTTGGCACTGGAGATTCTTTGAATATCTTGTGGCTGATCATGAGAATAACAGTCAGTGCCTTGATTGACTGGTTTTCATAAAAATTGTGCAGAACAGAGATGCCAGGAAGTTGGAGCCTCCTGAGGAGTGGGCCTAGAGCAGTGGTGGGCAGGTGTGTGATAAAACATCTGCGGTGTGGTCATGTGGATCTGCCTTTGGCTTCCAAATTGCTTGTGACTGATATGGTGCAGCCAGCAGTCCCTTCAATGTAAAGGCATCTTGTTATATGCAGAGGTTTTAGGGAAATATTAAGAATCAGGTTGCTATGGTCAAGGGGGCAACTATGTGGGATATAAGCCTGTTTGGTGCATTCTCCTGCAGACCCTGACCCACCACACGTGACAGAACTCCCTCACGCACAGAGTAACAGTTGAATTCTTTGTATTTCGTGAAACAAATACCAAAATCCCAGTGCAGCACCAAGAAACAACACGAAAAGTGGAGAATGACCAAATAGCTTCACAGGCCCATGTGGATACACTTAGCCCCCCGTGTCCACAGTTTACCTACAAAGAGAGTATTCAGCACTGCTGACTCATGTTCAGTGGAAAATAAGAAACCATGTCCTTCAGGTCACATAGATGAAGACCCTGATTTGATGGTCTCACTACAAACGAAGCTGAAGCTCCCGACAACAACATATATTCCAAGTGCCCAACCTCAGAGGCAGTTTCTCAAGAAGTCTTTAGGCCAGCAGAGCTCCATGTTTTTGGAATGATTACACTGTCCCTTACTTTTGGAATCTCCTCTACCTCCTCCAAGGTTGTGAACTCCTGAGCATATTCCATTCCAGATATTTATTCACAGATTTTCTAACTCTTCTCTTCTAATTGTGTCTTACTCTGGGCGATTGTAATGTCAAGGCATTGTTCTGGATGAGAGTGGGAAGATTTTTGTGTATCACATATTTACATACACATTGGATTCATTTTCCAATTTTCCTTTCAAAATACTGAATACCTCACACTAACACCTACCCTACTAGACTCTGACAACTAATCCTAATAAGGTAGAGAAAAATAAACCAAAAAAATAGAAATGCAAGCAGTTCAGAGAAGGCATGGTGTATAGTGGAATTGCCTTTTGCATTATTTAGGGTAGGAGTTATAAATCTAGTCAATTATTTGTTAAAATATTTCTCCATGTGTTTTAAAGTTAACAAATATGTGAATTCCTGTTTCCCTGTCTCTGTAGCCTATTCAGCACATGTATTTTTACATGCAATTATAGAATCTTACCTGATACCACACGTACATTCTTGTGAAGTGGCTGACTTGGCAGATACAAATTTTAAGAGATCACTCCTCCTAAGCGCTTTAGAACTGAAAATTGAACCTATGCGTGAGCTTCCTAGTTGAACACCATTATACATAAATCCATGTTAAATAAAATAAATATTTTTGGATCTCTGGATGATATAAATTTCATGGTGAATTTCCTATAGCATATATTATGCTATTTTTAATGTCCGTGTGTGTTTGTGTGGGTGTGTGTGTGTATATATATATATATATATATATATATATATATATATATATATTCTCCAGATTTTTCAAAATATGAAATATGTGTCTTATTATAAACTCCCTTAACTCATTCATATTCAAGTATGTGGATTTATAATCAAATTTTCTCAAGAGTATTCTCAAAATATTCATTCTCCTGATATACATATTTGTTTCTTAGTACTGAAAACTAACTTTAGTGAATGGTGCATACAAATCCTAATATTTCTACAGTAGCTGACCTAGTTTAACATCAATTCAAGTAGATTCCTATGGGACATGATGTGTATTTGGATGTTCGTTTTATTCAACACTGGTACATTACTATTTCTTCAATTTATTCACATCATTTGATATATATTTCATCCACAAGTTCGCAAGTTTATAGGCATTTGTTTCACATTCAATCATTTTCTTCTTCAGATCACATGTATTCCTCCATGTTTCTTGACTGGTCTTTTTATGAGACTTCTTTCCAAACACATTATTTTCGATTTCTAGCATCACTTTTGAAGCAATACTCACACACCTTTCATGATAATCCATAACCCTAATATTACATTTAGATGTATTACTGGTTGAAATGAATGATATTATATCAATACAAGATTTCTTATAATATTTCATATATTAATTCAATGCATTATTTAAAGTGGGAACAGTTAAATTATTTATTCAAAATGTGGTCTATTCATGCATTATGTCTATATTCATGGACACAGGGTACACCTCTTTGTACCCCCAATACTAATTTATAGCTCTTGAAAACCTTACTCCCAGAAATGCTTGAAGAAATGCTCATGTCACCTGATCCACATATACATTCTATGACAGTAATATTCTGGACAAAAAATGCAAAGGTCACACTTATGATTGTACCAAAGCCTAAAAGGAAAGTGAACATGGATTACTAAAAGCATCCATGTCCAGGTTTCCTAATGCTCTCAAATGTCAATCCTAATGGTCACTGCATATTTGTTTCTTCTTAAGATAATATATTCAAACTCAACAGTGTACAAAATGTCTAATCCTATCACTCACTTTATACTTTGCCAGATTTTTTAAAGTCTGTATTATTATCTGCTTTTCTACATATTTTTCAAAGTTCATCATTGTGACTGAATTTTCATATGTGCTGACATTTACATTCACTCTCTAACTGAAACCCTATTGCTAAAGAAATTTCCGTCCAAATCCTGTACTCACTCTTCTTCCTAAACCTACCGACTATCTACCTAATCTTACCGACTATCCCTTTTTGACTGGATGTTCTCTTCCTCATTCAATCATCCAATGTACAAGGTCCTATGCCATTGTAAATGGATTTATCTGAGACATCTGTGCAGAACCAAATTCAACACTACGTATCCCAATCATGGGCCCAATGCCCTTCTGGGCTTCAAATCCTAGATTTCTGTTTTCATACATATATTTTACCAATATAATTTAATAAATATCGCAGGTTCCCAATAAAATTATTCATCGCTCAGAATGATTCCTAACAAAATCGAACCTGTTATTACCCAAACCATACACTGTTCCCTCAATCTAACTTTATAGAAAAGCAGGGACAGAGTTGGCCTTACAATACAGGAGTGTAGGGAAACTTCCACCTGCTGAGACCCTCAAAGGTCCATGCAGAAATGATCCATGGAGAAGATGTAGGCAGCTATGAAGGACCTGAGGGAGGAAAAGTCAACTTCCATGGTAAACAACCTGGTCAAGATGAAGGGATGTGTCTGAATCAGCCTCTTTCATCTTAATGTAGAGAAGATGGACCAAACCAGGCCTGTGTGGAGAGCTGTTCCAGGGTGCCTATGGTTGATATACCATTCTAACTTGTGAAAATGTCAGAGCGAGTAGGTGCATCCTCCATCTCATGGGACTCTTAGAAGCAACTTTTAGGACAAAGTTGTTGTCAAGGCAGTGACCTCATTTAGTTCCTGAAGGAAGTGACCTCACCTCACTTCCTTGATGAAGGAACTCTCTGAACTTGGGATACAGGAAGTCAGGCACCCAGAGCTAGTCCCAGTTCATGTCCCAGTGTTCAAACTTGTTTGGATTTTCCAAGGACAGAGACAGTCTTTCTTGGTACGTACTGATGTGAGGATAGCCTAATGCCAGGAAGGTCTGAGGAGGGGCCTTTCCTGAGAAAGAAGGTACTGAATCACCGCTGGCTCCTAACAGCTTCACAGAGTTGGACACGGAGACCAGATCTGAGACAGGACAGCCCATTATGGGGGAATATGTTATGGCCCACCAGTCAAAGGTCACTCCATATTTTCACAGACCTACTTGGGGGTCTGTGTGGGTGTGGGTGTGGGTGTGGGTGTGGGTTTGTCATTTTGTCTCATGTTCTGAGAATAGGTAGGAAAGTTCTTTTGTTTGGTTTGGTGTGAAATGTTTCTAGTAAGTCTTTTGACAAGGCGAGTGTTTCTATGTCTGTGTATCCCACTGTGTCCGTGGTTGTAGACATTAGAATAGAGAGTGCATCAATACATATGTCCTATCTAGTAGAAATCTTACCAGCATTCATCCTGTCCTATTGATGAATGGTCTGCGGCTTGCCATATGGATCGGCCACTCCTAATATCTTCCTAAGTTCCTATTTTCTTTCTGAATTTTGGCCAAACTCCAGAATAGGCTCATGGTTTTGTGTCCAAGATATGTACCACCTTTAAGCTCTGTGACATGGCCATGTACTGGATAGCTGAAGGCAATGGTGAGCATCTCAGAAAACTCAGATATCAGTGTGACCAGGAAAGTCCCAGTGGAGAAACCCTGCTTTGGGCCTTTTGCTTACCTATTGTATTATTGCCCTGAATGTCAGGAAGGTCTTTGCCTCAGGCCACCCCTTTGTGAAGACTGAAGAGTTTTCAAATGGAAGTGAATGGGCATCACCTTTGGCTCTTGGCTTATTTGCTTTGGAAAGGGATGTGTCTGAATCAGCTTCTTGGCCCTGTGTGAGGATGTGGCTTAGATTCTCAGCACCTAATGGATGTAAAAAAATCCCATGTGTGCATCCAAAACCAAAATAGCCAAAAGAGCAGTCATTGTGGATGAAGTCTCTCACCTTCCTCTGTAAGGTTCCTGACCTCCATCTTTGAGAATAGTGATCCTTTGGGTCAAATGAGTTCTTCAAATCACTACAGAGGCTAGGCCATAGGTGCTTGGGTTTTCTCATGACCCCAATTTACATAAGGAATCTAAACCCCACAGTCATTAGGCCACAAAATGGAGAATCAGAGCAGTATTAAGGGCAGGCCTCTTAGATCACTCCTGGTTCACAGGAAGGGTGTCCCTGCCACACTGACTTTAGGCAAATGGGAGAAAGGGACCTTATTTTGGATACTGTCTTTGGCTTTGGCCTTCATGGAAACCTACAGCCTGAGGTTATGATTAGTGTCTATATGGAAGAAGATGAGGGCCATGTGGGAGTGTTTTGGTTTTAATTGTGGTCATTTTTGTGGCCGTTGGAAGAGATGACTGAGGCCACCTGGGCTTGAACACTGGTGTGATTCCCCTTAGAGACTGAGTTATGGAACTGACCTCAAAGAAGTATTGCCATGTATTGTGATGGGATTTTAGGAGGCCACACATGAGAGTCGCCCTTGGAAACTGAGATCAAGGCCCAGGGTGGCTTTCCACAGAGCACTGGGAATCTCAGGAAGGATATCACATGATTTTATTCTTAAAGAATTGGCAGCCATAGTTGCAAGTCAAAACACAAAAGGATCACACATTGTAGACCTCAAACGCCTGGCTTAATGTGACCTTTTAGCCTGTCGTTGGGAAGCATTGCCTGTTAGAATTCTCCAGAGATTTCATTGAAATGAGCTTCCTCTCCATTTAATGGTTCCTGAATGAATTAAACCCCACAGTGCCTCAAACTTCATCCTTGAAAAAAGGCTAGATAAATACCATTAAATTTTTGAAATTCTCATGAACAAGTGTCAGTGGAGAACCTTTGGATGTCTTATAGATGATCATGAGTGTACCAGACAGTGCCTTGATTGACTGGGTTTCATGAAAATCGTGTAGAACAGAGATGCCAGTAATTTGGAGCCCGATGAGTATTCGGCCTAGAGCAGTGGAGTGTAGGTGTTTGTTAAAACATCTGTGATGGGGTCATGTGGATCTGCCATTGGCTTCCAAATGGTTTGTGACTGACATGGTGCAGCCCCCATACCCTTGTATGTAAAGGTATCCTGTTATACGGAGAGGTTTCAGGGCAATGTTTAGAATCAGATTTCTATTGTCAAGGGGGCAAGCTATGTGGGATAGAAGCCTGGTTGGTGCACTCTCCTGCAGACCCTTAACCAACACACGTGACAGAACTCCCTCCAGCACTCTGTCCTAGTTGACCTCCTCATATTTCATGAAGCAAATACCAAACTCCCAGTGTAGCTGCAAGAAACACCATGAAAAGTAGAGGAAGACCAAATGGCTTCAAAGTCCACACTGGGAGACACTTTGCCACCAAATGGCAACAAATTACCTACAAAGAGAGAATTCAGCCCTGCTGCCTCATGTTTATTGGAAAAAAAGAAACCATGTGCTCCAGGTCACACAGAAGCAGACCCAGATTTGATGGTCTCACTACAAAGGAAGTTAAAACTCCTGACAACAACATATATTTCAAGTGCCCAACCTCAGAGGCAGTTTCTCAAGAAGTCTTTAGGCCAAGAGAGCTTCATGTTTGTGGAGTTTTTACCATGTACCTTACTTTTCGAAACACCTCTACCACCTCCAAGGTTGTTAACTACTGAGCATTTTCCATTCCAGATGTGTATTCACAGATTTTCTAACTCTTCTCCTCTTATTCTGTCTTACTTGGGGTGAAGGTAATGTCAAGGCATTGTTCTGAATGAGAGTGGGAAGACTTTTGGGTAGCATATATTTGCATACACATTGGATTCATTTTCCAATTTTCTATTCGAAATACTGAATCCCTGACTGTCAGAGGTAGAAGGAATTCTCCTTCAAAGAATAGCCTGACACTTACAAGAAACAGCCACCAGGAGACATCCTGTCTGGGAGACATCCTGTAGCCATCTGTCTCCCTGAGACATCCTGTGCCCATCTGTCTTTCTGAAACTTCCTGAGGTTATCTCACGTTGTGAAGACATCTAGGAAGTGCCGATAAGAGAGATTTCCCACATCCAGCATACAAATACCCCTGTGTGAACAATAAAAGTTTGCAGCTTGATCAGAACTCCTGTCTTGCTGTCATCTCTCATGTCTCTTGTCCCTTCATTCCTCCCTATCTAGGTTCGCTGCCCACGTTGATGTGTCCTGCCGGCCGGGACATCTGGCGCCCACTGACTGGGGCTCGAGCTTTTGATTGAGGGGGACCCCGTCCTCCTGGAAGATTTGGTCAAGCGGAGCTTGCAATAACCGCAGAAGACACCACCGAGAGACAGATCCAGGAGGAGGGTGGGGATGACACACGGTGATTGACCCACCATGGGGCAAGCAGTTTCGTCACATGATTTGTTTTTGTCAGGCTACAAGGAGTCCTTCCAGACATGGGGGCGCGTATTAAGAAAAAAGACTTAAATTTTTTTTCTTTTCACACATAAGAGAGCAGTGTCCATGGTTTCATCTTGAAAGGACCATTGATGGTAAAAGATGGCTTAGAGTAGGAGACTGTTTAAAAGATTATTATGAATCCTTTGGCCCAGAAAAAGTGCCTGTTCCCACCTTTTCTTACTGGAACTTAATTAATAGAATTCTTAAAAGTTCACCCTTTGACAATGGTACCTTAAAAGTTGTCAAGGTTGGGAAAGAGACTATGCAAATACTTCTCATATCCCCTCGGCATGCCCATCAGTTAGTATAGACATAGACCCTTCTCAGGCTCCCCAGGACCATGGGAACCTTCCTGGTCCCCCTCAAAATACCACCCTAATGAATAAGGCTCCAATGATTACCAACTGCCTTTATCCAGTTTTAAATACCGGAGACTCATTGACCCCTGTAGAGGAGGCTACCTTGGAGAAGGAAGCAGCTCGCTACCATTCAGAAGACCCTCCACCTCTCAAGACCCTGCCACAGCTTATAGGACTTACACATCCACCTCCCTCCTATATCCCTCCTGCCCTTTGTGCTCTGGCCCTTCAGGGAACAAATGCCCCCCCCCCAGATATTTTCTCCCCACTTCCCTTGCCTAAACTGGCTCCTTTGTGAGCATCCTTTCAACATACACAGGAACAGATCCAACCTTTAAAAGAATTAAGATCCCTTCACTCTGAGCTCTCTTCATTAGCCTTAGGTATGGAGTCAAAGCAACTGGCCTACAGTGGTCTAATACAAAGACAAAGCCACTCCATTGACCTGTGCTCGCCTTCCCAGTCACCACCAGTCTGATAGATAAGCCTGCCCAGGCTGAGGTCAAAGAATTAGACGAGGATAAAGAGGAGGAAGAGGGGAAATGGATTAAGGAGATCAGGACTCAGAGGATGAGTAGTTCAGCCCTAGGCAGGCAGGAACCCAGAGTCTACAAAAAATTAAGCCTGCATTTTCCTGAAAAACTTAAAAAGGCTTGTGCTCACTATGGCCCCATTGCACCCTACACGTTGTCTTTATTAGAAAGCCACAGCACACAATGACTTACTCCCAATGATTGGAAATTTTTAGACCAAGCTACCCTCAGTGCCAGAGATTTCCTGTTATGGAATGCAGATTTCAAAGAGCACTGTCGGGAAACTGCTCAAAAAATTTTAACTAAGGCCTTCTCTAAATCCAGGACTTATGTTAAGCTAGTGGGCAATGAGCCTTTTGACAATAAAACAAAAACAGGCACATTTCCCTGCTGGACTTTTGATGCAGATTCAGATGGCTGGCTTACATGCTTGGAGACACCTCCCTCAAAAGCCTCGGCTACCACTTCCCTGGCAAAAATTTGACAAGGGCCCGACGAGCCTTATAGCGACTTTGTTCCCCGGCTTAACCTAGCTGTGGAATGCTTGCTTGGACCAAGCGAAAGCAAAAGCGCTTTTGTAAAACATCTTGCCTTTGAAAACGCCAACCCGGCATGTCAGGATGTTCTTCAACCACATAAGGATAAAGGGAAACTCTCTGACTTTATTAGACTCTATGCAGGGGTAGGTGCAGCCCATGCCATGGGTCTTGCCCTAGGTGCCACCTTTACCAAGACCTTTCACAATCCTGGCTCACGTACTTGCTTTACTTGTAAACAACCTGGCCATTTTGCACGCAAGTGTCCGACAGGCAAAAAAAGCCTAGGAATAGCGTCTCCTTCAACTGGGGCTATACCGCCCCAAGCTATCCTTTGCCCTAGATGTGGTAAAGGTCATCACTGGGCCAGTGAGTGTAGATCTAAGACAAATGCCCTCAGACAGCCTATTTTTTCCTGCTTCTTGGGAAACTCCCTGCGGGGCCAGCCCCGGGCCACGCCATCCCCCAGGACAAACCCAGGGGCAATAAGATTTGTTCCCTCCCAAACTCCCAACCTACCTCAAAATTCTTCTCCACAATTGCCTCCCTCCAACTAGCCACTCCAGGCAGCGCAGGATTGGACCTCTGTGCCACCACCGATACTATATTGGACTCAATGCAAGGACCCCAGATAATACCCACTGGAAATATGGGTCCCCCTCAATCTCATATGTGTGCCCTTATTTTTGGGAGAGCCTCTACTAACTTACATGGTGTTCAGGTCTTCCATGGCATTAACAATAATGATTTCACTGGAGAAAAAAAATACTGGCCACAGCTATTAATGGAGTTGTGGCCATCCCAGCACGAACAAGTCTTGCACAATTAATACTCCTTCCCTTGAATCCAGGAGGCACTTCCACCGCCCAAACCTACCGCAGGGGACTGCCTCCTTGGGCTGCTCTGATGTAAATTTGGTTCAACCCGTTTCTCACAAAAGACCCACAATTTCCTTACTTATTGAAGGAAAGGAATTCCAAGGAATTCTAGATACTGGAGCTGATGACACAATTATTTCTCAAAAATATTGGCCATCAGCTTGGACCCTCACCTCATCCTTGACTGACCTTAAAGGGATAGGACAGTCAAAAAATCCTCTGGTCAGCTCTACGGCTCTTAGCTGGACTTATAAAGAGGGTAATAAGGGAATTGTCACTCTTTTCATTGTTCCTGACCTCCCTGTTAACCTATGGGCCCAAGATATTTTGAGTCAAATGGAAGTTATTCATGCCAGTCCCAATTCCATAGTAACTCATCAAATGCTTCATATAAATTTTGTCCCTGGTACAGGCCTTGGGAGACTGAGACAAGGACTGGTTGAGCCAATAAAACCCATACAAAAAACAAATACATATGGACTTGGGTATTCGGATTTTTAGTGTCGGTCTCTGACTCTCCTGTACCCCATGGAGATAAAATTATTTGGGAAACTCAGACTCTTGTGTGGGTGAATCAATGCCACTTACCCAAGAAAATATGGAGGCTGCCTCCATGTTAGTGCAGGAACAGCTGGCAGCCGGCCATGTAGAGCCCTCAACCTCAACATCGAATACTCCAATTTTTGTTATCAAGTAAAAATCAGGCAAGTGGTGCCTTTTACAATATTTGTTTGCCATTAATAAAGCTATGTGCCCAATAAGAGCACTACAGCCAGGCATTCCCACACCAGTGGCTATTCCCAAAAACTATTGTAAAATGATTATTGAGTTAAAAGATTGTTTTTTTACCATTCCTTTACATCCTGCGGATAGACCCTATTTTGCCTTTAGTCTCCCTCGCATTAATTTTCAGGGCTCTATGCAGAGATTTCAATGGAAGATTCTTCCCCAAGGTATGGCCAACAGCCCTTGTCTTTGCCAAAAATACGTTGCTCAAGCAGTAGACCCTGTGAGAGAGCTATGGCCACAAATTTATATTTTACATTATATGGATGATTTGTTAATTGCTGCACCTAATAACCATGACCTTAATAATTGTTACTTGGACATTTACAAAATCCTCACTTCCTTGGGACAACAGATAGTTCCTAATAAGGTTAAAACAGAGGTCTGTTATACCTATTTGGGCCTTAAACTTCAAGATAATCAGATCCAAATTCCTAAGATACCACTATGGGTGGACCATTAATGATTTTCAAAAATTCCTGGGGAATATTCAATGGCTAAAAACATATTTAAAATTACCACCTTGTGTACTTTTGTCCCTTAATGATATTTTGAGAGGTGATTCCCACCCCTCCTCCCCTCAAAAACTTACTCCCGAGGCATGACAGGCATTAAACCAAGTCACAGAAGCCATTGCCAAACAGTTTTTTACAGAACATTCTTTTAACCTTCCTCTGGTTCTGGTTATTTTACACACTCCTCATACACCCACAGGAATATTTTGGCAATGAAATACACATTTTAGAAATAAAGGCTGCCTTTGCTTTGGGTCCATTTACCCACCACATTCTCCAAGGTTATTACTGTTTTTCTTGCTCAGGTAGCTTCTATTATTTTTAAAAGTCGTTTGCTATCTCGACAACATTTTGGCAAAGACCATGATAATATTTTAATTTCATATACTAAAGACCAAATCCAATTTTTACTACAGACGGAGGATGAATGGTGTATTGCCTTATCAGGCTTTTTGGGAACAATTGATAACCACCTACCCAATGACCCCCTTTTACATTTTGTCCAGTTACATCCATTTATTTTTGCCAAAATTACTCAAAAGGCTCCCATTCCTCAAGCCCTTACTGTCTTTACAGACAGTTCCAGTAATGGCCGAGCAGTCTTTGTTGTCAATAACCAGCCTAACACCTTTGATACTGTCTATCATTCAGCACAGTTTGTGGAATTGTTTGCAATAACACAAGTTTTTAAAACATTTTTTGATAATCCTGTTAATATTTATACATACAGTGCCTACATTGCTCATTCTGTGCGCCTGCTTGAGATTTCACCCACCATTAAGGCTTCTTCCAATGTCGCCCATCGGTTTCACCAGCTTCAGCAGCTAATTCAGGCCAGACAACACCAATTTTTCTTAGGACACAGCAGGGCACACTCTGATCTTCCCAGCCCTCTAAAACAAGGTAATGCCAAAGCTGATGCAGCAACTCGTTTCATCTTTCCAATTTTTGTTGGCTGCACTCAAAAGGCTACGGAGTTACACAATCTTCACCATCTAAATTCGCAGAACCTTCGATAACTATATAAAATTACCAGGCAACAGGCATGAGAAATAGTAAAAGCATGCCCTGGTTGCCCTGTCTCCCTCCCCATTCAACACTTGGGAGTTAACCCCCGAAGATTACTGTTCAATCAGTTTTGGCAAATGGATGCTACTCATTTTTCTGAATTTGGAAAAACCAAATATGTACACGTTTCTGTAGATACCTTCAGTGGCCTTATTTTCGCATCACCACATTCTGGAGAGGCTATCAAAGATGTCCTTTCTCATCTTGTTTCAGCGTTTTCTGTAATGGGTAAACCAATACATATTAAAAAAAGATAATTGTCCTGCATATACCAGTGCCAAGTTTAAACAGTTTTGTGCTACCTCGCAAATTTGGCATACTACTGGAATTTCATACAAGCCTCAGGCATTGTGGAACGTGCCCACCTTACCTAAAGACTTGGCTAACCGGCATTAATGCTTCTGCACTTGTATTTACCACTCACAGGCATCGACTTAATCATGCATTATTTGCCCTTATTTTTCTTTCCCTAGACAATGAAGGCCATTCGGCTGCAGACTGACACAGGCAATCCTCGTCCAATTCTGTTCGCCCACCTGTTATGTGGCACAATCCCCTTACAAATAAATGGAAACGCCCAGGTCCTGTCCTCATCTGTGGACGAGGCTCAGCTTGTGTTTTGGACGAAGAGCAAGCAGCCCCAAGATGGTTACCAGAATGCCTGGTTAAACAGGTTAATGGCTTACCTCAACACGGGGATGGAGGCCCTCCCCCTGAGGACAAGTTTTCCTCTTTTTCAGATGCAGCCAACAATCTGTGTGAGGATCCTACTTAAGGCACTTCTGCTGAACAGGATTGTACACGGAGGCTTTGGCCCTCCACCTTCCAACATCATGGAGTACCTTTTTGGCCCTCCCTGTGAACGCAAGGGAGGATCTTGGACTCAGGCTCCCACTAGTTTGACCCAGACTGCTGACTGCGTGACTAAGGTGGCATACCTCCGGGCCGAGGTTGACCATAAACTCAGAGGAGTTCATCAGCCTAAATTGGTATGTGTTAACAAGCCAAAGATTATTCCCCCTAGTACAAGTAAAGCTCTCCAAAATTGTTCTGCAACTTGAACGCATACCCAAGCAATGCATGCCACTTGTTATGCGTCGGCCTCAATTTGTGTTAACAAGCAGGGAGAACAATTTTTTGAAGCCTCCCTAACTAAAACTCATGCCGCAGGAGGGACCACTATTCATTATACCCCCGTTCTTTTTGACCGGATAGGAGAAGGCAAATACACCAAGCTACAGTCAGCTGGGTGCCAAGGCCCTGTTGGTAAACCCTCCTGCTGCCCCATTAAGGCACCTACAGGGGTCACTGATGGTGGAGGATTCCCTTATGCTGTCAAGCATCCTCAGATAATCAAATTTTTGAAACCCCAAATCCCTGAGCTCACATATCATCCCTTAATATAGCCAAAATGCCAGCTCCCAGGTTTAGATAACAATACATTAGATATTTTGGAAACTACCTTCTCCTTGCTTAATAATTCCAGCCCCAACTTTGCTGGTGATTGCTGGCTCTCCATGACAACAGGGGCAGTCATGCCTATGGCAGTTCCTATTAATTCTATCATAGACGATGATAATACATGCCAACCCAGATTTCATTTAAAAGTACAGTCTATAGGCACTTTTACAATATGTCTTTTAGGCGCGATGCAAAATAATACCTATGATATTGATGTTGGAGTTACTTCCTTTGGAAATTGCTCAACAGTACAAAACTATTCCTCATCCACCCCATCTCTTTGTCCCTCCAATGGCACAGTTTTTATGTGTGGAGGAAACTCGGCCTTCCCGAGGCTTCCATCGAATTGGACCGTTGGCTGTGTTCTTGCCTTATTACTCCCTGATATAACTATTGTCCCAGGAGACGAAACTCTATGCATTCCTAGTCTAGACACCTCAGTCAAAAGACACAGGCGGGAAATACAGGCCTTACCACTCGTTGCCAGCCTTGGAATAACAGCTACTGTGGCCACAGGTACAGCTGGCTTAGGCATGGCTATACACTCTTAGTGTCGCCTGTCTCAACAACTTATAAATGATGTAAGAACTCTATCAGGAACCATTAAAGATTTGCAGGACCTAGTAGACTCCCTGGCAGAAGTGTTCCTTCAAAACAGAGAAGGCTTAGATTTACTGACAGCTAACCAGGGAGGTATTTGCTTGGCCTTAGGGGAACGATGCTGCTTTAATGCCAATAAATCAGCCATAGTACGCACTAAAATTAAGCAGCTTCAAGAAGATCTAGAAAAGAGATGAAGGGAACTTTTTGAAAATCCCCTCTGGACTGGGTTTAATGGATTTCTACCCTACCTTCTTCCCCTATTAGGAGCTTTGTTGGGTTTACTTTTAATGGTGTCCATAGGACCCTGCATTATAAACAGGCTTGTACAATTTATTATAGAACAGATTAATATTTTGGCCTCTAAGCCCATACAGGTCCACTATCATCGCCTGGAGATGGAAGACCATGCTGCCAACATTTAAAAGGATGTTCTACCCTTCTCACAGGCTTATTTCTTAAGTTTACATCCCCACAGATCTCTCTTTCTTACATTAAACTATAAGTAACAGCTCTGACCAACCATCTTCTGCCATTGCCATAAGGGTTCGTCCTCCATGGGCCCCTCCACTTGGGGGAGGATGCACCCATGGAGTGAGGACGTTAGGCCATAATAACGGAGGGTGCAGGATGGACTGCAGGAGGATGTATCCACGGATCCCAAAACAGAAGACCTCTTAGTGACACGCTCTGGTGCATGGTGGTCAGCCTGCTTCCCCCTCAAAGCCGTCTCCTCCCAAAACATGCCAAGGCCACCACGAAATCTCCTAGTAAACATGCTCTCTCGAATCAGGAGATATTCTAAGGCCTACTAGAGAAACAGAGCCTCTATCACCCCCTAAAATATTGGCCGGTAAGGTATGGTCAAATATTTTATATAAGAAAGAGAGGTCAGGGGCTAGAAGGAAGTTCTCCTTCAAAGAATAGCCTGACACTGAAAAGAAACAGCCCCCTGGGAGATATCCTGCCTGGGAGACATCCCGCAGCCATCTATCTCCCTGAGACATCCTGCGGCCATCTGTCTTCCTGCAACATCCTGAGGTTATCAAACTTTCTGAAGACATCCAGCAACTGCCGATAAGAGATCTTTCCCATCCACAACATATAAATTCCCATGTGAGAACAATAAAAGTTTGCAGCATGATCAGAACTCCAGTCTTGCTGTAATCTCTCGTGTCTCTTGTCCCTTCATTCCTCCCCAACTAGGTTCCTTGCCCACATTGATGTGTGCGGCCGGCCGGGACAACTGACACTAACCCATACCCTACTACACTCTGACTACTAATACTAATATGATGGAGAAAAATAACCCAAACAGAATAGAAATACAAGCAGTTCAGAGGAGGCATGGTGTATATTTGGACTTGCCTTTTGCATGATATAGGGTAGGTGTTATAAATCTAGTTAATTTTTAATTGAAATCGTTCTCCATGTGTTTTTAAAGTTAACAAATATGTGAATTCCTGTCTCCATTTCTCTGTAGCCTATTCAACACATGTATTTTTATCTGCACATATAGAATCCTACTTGGAATCACACGTACATTCTTGTGAGGAGGCTGACTTGGCAGATACAAATTGTGAGAAGAGATCACTCCCCATAAACGCTGTTGGAACTCAAAATTCAATCTATGGGTGAGCTTCCTAGTAGAACAACATTTTACATAAATCCATGTTCAGTAACATAAATATTTTTGCATCTATGGATGATATATATTTCATGATGAATTTTGTTTGGCATATATATTGCTACTTTTTATTGTCTGTGTGTGTGTGTTTTGTATATATATACACTCTTCAGATTTTTCAAAATATGAAATATATGTGTCTTATATACACTCCCTAAATTCATTTATGTTCATGTATGTGGATTTATAATCAACTTTTCACAAGATTATTCTCAGAAATATTCATCCACCTGAAATACATATTTGTTTTCTAGTACTGAAAACTAACTTAAGTGAATGGTGCATACAATCCTAATATTTCTACAGTGACTGACACAGTTTAACATCAATGCAAGTAGAAATCTATCGGACATGATGTGTATTTTGAAGTTCATTTTGTTCAACACTGGTACATTACAATTTCTTCAGTTTATTCACATCATGGGATATATATTTCATCCACAAGTTCACAAATTTATACGCATTTGATTCATTTTCAATCATTTCCTGCTTCAGAACACATGTATTACTCCTAGTTTCCTGAATGGTCTTTTCATGACACTTATTTCCAAACACATTCATTTTGGTTTTCATAATCATTTTGAAGCAAAACTCACACATTCTTCATGATATACCATAACCCTAATTTTACCATTATATGTGTAACTGATTGGAATGAATGATTGTATATCAATCTAAGATTCCCTGTATATTTTCTGATATCAATTCAATCCATTATTTAAAGTTTGAACCACTTTTATTATTTATTCACAGTATGGTCTATTCATGCATTATTTCTATATTTATAGACACAGGGTACATCTATTTGTATCCCCAATACTAATTTATTCATCTTCAAAATGTAGCTCCAAGAAATGTTGTCAGAAATACTCATGTCACCTGATCTACATATACATTTTATCACAGAAATATTCTGGACACATTATGAAAATGTCACACTTATGATTGTACCAAAGCCTAAGTGAAAGTGAGCATGCGTTACTAAAAACATCCATGTCCAGGTTGCCTAATGCTCTCTAATGTCAATACTATTGGTGAATACATATTTGTTTCTTCCTAAGATTATATATTCAACCTCAATCCTGTTGAAAATGTCTAATCCTACCACACAATTTATACTTTGCCTGATTTCCTAATGTCTCTATTGATTTCTGCTTCCCTACATATTATCCCAGTTCATTATTGTGACTGACTCTTCACATGTGCTGACATTTACATTCACTGTCTACCCGAAAGCCTATTGCTAAAGAACTTTTGGTCCCACTCTTATACTCACTCTTCTTTCTAAACCTACCGACTTTCGTCTTAATCGTACCGACTATCACTTTTTGACTGGATGTTCTCTTTGACATTCAATCATCCAAGGTACAAGGCAATTGTATATCGATTCATCTGAGACATCTGTGCAGAATATAATTCAAAGCTAAGTATCCCACTCAAAGGCCTAATGCCTTTCTGGGCTTCAAATCTTACCTGGATTTCTGTTTACAAACTTATATTTCCCCTGTATATTCTTGAAAATATTGCAGGTTCCCAATACCATTAATCATCTTGCACAATGATTCCGAACCCAAATAGAACCTGTTATTAACCGTAACCATACACTCTTTTCTCAATCTCACTTTACAGAAGAGCAGGTACAGAGTTCGTCTTACAATACAGGAATGTAGGGGATCTTCCACCTGCTGAGAACCTAAAATGTCCATGCAGAAATGATCCCTGGATAAGATGTAGGCAGCTATTGAGGAACTAAGAGAGCAAAAGTCATCTTCCAATTCAAAAACCCTGGTCAGAATGAAGGGATGTGTCTGAATCAGCCTCTCTCTTCTTAATGTAGAGAAGATGGACCAAACCAGGCCTGTGTGGAGAGCTGTTCCTGGGTGCCCATGGTTTACATACCATTCTAACTTGTGAAAGTGTCACAGGAAGTAGGGGCAGCCTCCATCTCATGGGACACTTGGAAGCAACTGAAGCAATTGTTAGGACAAAGTGGTTGTCACGGCAGTGACCTCACTGAGTTCCTGAAAGAATTGACCTACTTAACTTCCTTGTTGATGGAACTCTCTGAACTTGGTATCCAGGAAGCCAGGCACCCAGAGCCAGTCCCAGTCCCCGTCCCAGTGGGCTCAATTGTTTGTATTTACCATGGACATAGTCAGTCTTTCTTGGTACCTACTGATGTGAGGATGGTCAAATGACAGAATAGCTATGAAGAGGGTCCTTTCCTGGGAAAGTAGGTAGTTGCTCACCACTGGCTGCTGACAACTTCACTGAGTTGAAAAAGGAGACAAGATCTGAGACCGTACAGGCCATTTCGGGGGAACGAAGTATGGCTCACCAGTCAGAGGACACTCCATATAGTCAGAGACCTACTTGGGGGAAGGAGGTGCCTTTTTGAGTGTAGGTGTGAGTATGTGGTTTTGTCTCATGTTCTGAGAATAGGTAGGAAAGTCGGTTTGTTTGTTTTGGGGTAGACTGTTTCTTGTATGTCGTTTGGCAAGGCGAGTGTTTCTATGTCTGTGTATCTTACTGTGTCAGTGGTTGTAGACAATAGAAAAGAGAATGCATCAATGGATGTGTTGTGTCTAGTAGAAAGCTCCCAGCATTCATCCTGCCCAATGTATGAATAGAGAGTGGGCAGCCTTATTGATGTGCAACACCTATTATATTCCTAAGTTTCAGTTTTCTTCCTGAATTCTCTCAACTCTCCAGAATAGGCTCATGGTTTTGTGTCCAAGATATGTACCACCTCCAAGCTCTGTGAAATGGCCATGTACTGAATAGCTGAAGGAAATGTGATCATCTCAGAAAACTCAAATATCAGTGTGAATAGAAAAGTCTCAGTGGAGAAACCCTGCTTTGGGCCTTTTACTTACCTATTTTTCTGTTGCCCTGAATGTCAGAAAGGTCTTTGCCTCAGGTCACACTTTGTGAAGCCTGAAGAAAATAGTTTTCAAATGGAAATGAATGGGCATCACCTGTGGCTCTTTCCTTAATTGCTTTGGAAATGGATGTGTCTGAATCAGTATCTTGGCCCTGTGTCAGGTTGTGGCTTAGATTCTCAAAACCAGATGGATCTAAAAAAGATGCCATGTGTGCATCCAAAACCAAAATGGCAAAAAGATCAGTTATAGTGGATGAAGCTTCTTGCCTTTCTCTATTAGTTTCCTGACATCCATCAAGTGAGAATAGGAATCCTTTGGGTAAAATTAGTACTTCAAAGCCCTGCAGAGGTGCTTGGGTTTCCTCATGACTCCAAATCACATAAAGAATCTATACCTGACTGTCAGTAGGCCTCAAATTGGAGAATCAGAGCAGTATTAAGAGCAGGCCTATTTGATCACTCCTGGTTCACAGGAAAGGTGTCCCGGCCACAATGACTTTAGGCAAATGAGGGGCAAGAGAACGTATTTTGGACACTGTCTTTGGATGTGCCCCTCATGGAAACCTCCAGCCAGAGGTTATGATTAGTATCTATATGGAAGAATATGAGGGCTATGTGGAAGTGTTTTGGTTTTAATTGTGGTCATTAGTGTGGTGGTTGGAAAAGATGACTGGGTCCATCGGGGTTTAAACTCTGATGTGATTCCCCTTTGAGACTGCATTGTGGAATTGACCTCAGAGAAGAATTGCCATGATTTGTGTTTGCATTTTTGGAGGCCACGCATGAGAGTCGCCCTTGGAAACTGAGATCTAGACCAAGGGCGGCTTTCCACAGAGCACAGGGAATCTCAGCCATGATACCATATGATTTTATTCTGAAAACCTTGGAATTCATAGTTGAGAGTCAAAACACACATGGACCTCACATTGTAGACCTCTATGTGCCTGACTTCATGTAACCTTTTGCCCACTCTTTGGGAAGCCTTGCCTGTGAAATTTCTCCAGAGCTTTCATTGAAATGATCTTCCTCAACCTTTAATGGTTCCTGAATGAATGGAAACCCACAGTGCCTCCAACTTCATCTTTGAAAAATGGCTACATAAATACCATGACATTCTTGAAATTCCCTTGACCAGGTGGCACTGGAGAACCTTCGATGTCCTGTTGCTAATTCGAGTGTACAAGACAGTGCCTTGATTGACTGGGTTTCATGATAATGGTGTAGAACAGAGATGTCAGTACGTTGGAGCCTCCTGATTAGTGGTCATAGAACAGTGTTGTGCATGTGTGTGATAAAACATCTGTGGTGGGGCCATGTGGATCTGCCATTTACTTCCAAATGGGTTGCGACTGACATGGTGCAGCCAGCAGAACCTTGTATGTAAAGGCATCTTGTTATATGGAGAAATTTCAGAGCAATGTTCAGAATCAGGTTGCTATGGTCAAGGGGGCAACCTATGTGTGATAGAAGCCTATTTGGTGCATTCTCCTGCAGACCCTGACACACGACACATGACAGAACTCCCTCCAGCACTGTGTCCCAGTTGAACTTTTTGTTTTTCGAGAAGCAAATACCAAACTCCCAATGCAGCAGCAAGAAACACCACAAAAAGTGGAGGATGACCAAATAGCTTCACAGTCCACACGGAGAGACACTTAACCCCCAGTGGCCACAGATATCAATAAAGAGAGAATTCAGCACTGCTGCCTAATATTCATTGGAATATAAGAGACCATGTCCTCCAGGTCACATATATGCAGACCCAGCTTTGATGGTCTCACTACAAAGGAAGATAAAGCTCCTGACAACAACATATATTTCAAGTGCCCAACCTCAGAGGAAGTTTCTCAAGAAGTCTTTAGGCCAACAGAGCTCCATGATTGTGGAGTTTTATCCTGTCCCTTACTTTTGGAATCTCCTCTTGCACCTCCAAAGTTGTGAACTCCTGAGCAATTTCCATTCCAGATATGTATTCACAAATTTTATAACTCTTCTTCTCTAATTGTGTCTTAATTGGGGCGAAGGTAATGTCAAGTAATTGTTCTGGATGAGAGTGGGTGGATTTTTGTGTAGCACATATTTGCATACACATTGGATTCTTTTTCCAATTTTCCATTTGAAATACTGAAACACTGACACTACCCCATACCCTACTAAACTCTGTCTACTAATCCTAATATGATGGAGAAAAATAACCCAAACAGAATTGAAATACAAGCAGTACAGAAAAGGCACAGTGTATAGTTGGACTTGCCTTTTGCATTATATAGAGTAGGAGTTATAAATCTACTCATTTTTTTGTTGAAATAGTTCTCAATGTGTTTTTAAAGTTAACAAATATATGAATTCCTGTCTCCCTTTCGCTGTAGCGTATTCAGCACATGTATTTTTATAAGCACATGTATAATCCTACCTGGTACCACATGTACACTATTGTGTGGTACCTGAATAGGCAGATACAAATTGTGAGAAGAGATCACTCCTCCTAAACGCTGTTGGAACTGAACATTCACCCTATGGGTGAGCTTCCTAGCTGAACAACATTATATATAAATCCATGTTCAGTAAAATAAATATTTTTGATCTGTGGATAATATATATTTCATGGTGAATTTCAATTGGCATATAGTGCTAATTTTTAATATCTGTGTGTGTTTATATATATATATATATATATATATATATATATATATATACTCTCCAGATTTTTCAAAATATGAAATATATCTGTCTTATTATACATTTCCTAAATTCATTCATATTCATGTATGTGGATTTATAATAATCTTTTCACAAGATTATTTTCAGATATATTCATCCACCTGGAATACCTATTTGTTTCCAACACTGAAAACTAACTTAAGTGAATGGTGTATACAAATCCTAATATTTCTACAGTAACTGACTCAGTTTAACATCAATGCAAGTAGACTCCTATGGGACATGATGTGTATTTTGAAGTTCATTTTTTTCAACACTTGTACATTACTATTTCTTTAGTTCATGCACATCATTGGATATATATTTCATCCATAAGTTTGCAATTTTATTGGCATTTGTTTCACTTTCAATCACTTTCTACTTCAGAACACATATATTTCTCCATGTTTCTTGACTGGTCTTTTCATGAGAATTCTTTCCAAACACATTATTTTTGATTTTCATAATTACTTTTGAAGGAAATCTCACACACCCTAGATAATGAACCATAACCATAATATTACCATTAGATGTATAACTGGTTGGAATGAATGATTGTATATCAATAAATGATTTCTTATATATTTTCAGATATCAATTCAATACATTATTTAAAGTGGAACCTGTTATATTATTTAAACACAGTATTGTCTATTCATGCATTATCTCTATATCCATAGACACAGGGTACACGTCTTTATAACCCCAATACTAATTATTAGGTCTTGAAAATATTCCTCCCAGAAATGGTGGAAGAAATACTCATGTCACCTGACCTACATATACATTTTATCACAGTAATATTCTGGACACAAAAAGCAAAGTTCACACTAATGATTGTACCAATGGAATGGTCGAGTGAGCATTTTAGGAAGAGACCACCAAGAGACTGTCTCATGCAACAGCAAAGTGTGTATTGGGGGTCCAGCATGCTGCAGCTCAGAGCTCACTTGAATTTAGCAGAGAGCCCTGAGAATAGCTTAAGCAGAGCTTATGTACTTTCTTTGGAGAAGGCAGGGTGTGAAGTTTATTGATGGGTCAGGGTGAGTGGGCGGTTTGCTTGCAAATGTGTGAGGGAGTACATTCTGCAGTTTGGCAGTTGGGGACAACACATTCTGGGAACAAGATTAGCAAACAGTTCTCAAGATTTCAACAGTGTTTTGTTAAGCATACAGAAAAACAGGAAGTGACAAGTACCTATTTAATAAACCTTTCATTTCCCACTTCTTGTTCTGGTTACTTTTAATCAAAAAAGTGATCATTGGGGGGTGTCACATTTTATGTCTGCTAGTGAGTTATATTGTTGTCTGATTACCATAAGTTTAACTTGTCCAATTTGAGCTTGGAGAAAGGAAACTACACGGTTGAGCAAACAGGGCCCCACAGTTAGCAATAATATGAGGATTATTAATGGACTGGCCAAGGCAGATAAAAGCATAGTTAACCCAAGGGACTGTGTGAACCAAGACTCAAACCACGCTTTTTGGGCCTCTGTCTCTCGTTGACGCTCTTCAAGGCGTTTTCTTAATTTACTCATAGATTCTTTTACAACTCCAGTATTGTCAGCATAAAAAAAAAAATTCTTCCCTCATTGCAGCACAAAGGCCCCCTCTCTCATGAAGAGGAGGTCCAACCGTCGCCTATTCTGTGAAACTACTTCGGAGAGAGAGGTTAAAGATTCCTGTAAAGCTGGGATTGAGGTTTTTAATATCTTTAAGCTTTGGTCTATTGCTGCTTCTCATTGAGTCATTTGTTGTGTCCCATGGACTAGGTCAGTGGTTCCTGTGCCCACACCTGCAGCAACTCTTATTCCAAATAGGATGGCTAAAGTGAGGGATACAGGTTCCCAGCGGAACCGGGTTTTATGCCCCCCGCCTATTTGAACTTTAAATGAACCTGTGTCATGATAGAGCACTCTGTGAAACATCTGCACCATTACATAACTAATCACATCTATTGACCATTTTATGAACACATAAACAATAATTAAGTATATAGAATTATTCTGTTGAAGGAACAGACAAGGAAAGGCACCTAAGATAGCACCGAAGCTAGGGAAGCAGTCCTATTTGGTTGCAAAAGGATGTAGAGAGCATTGCTTCTGTTGTAATCAATTAATCCTCTGAACCCCAAGTTTAGGTTGTTTCAGAATTTTGTAGCCAACATGTAAGGGAATGGGCTCAGAATATCACAGTCTGCAGAAGTTCACAAAAAGCAGTTTTTGTTTCTGTTTTATTTCTTCTATTTTGGCAAGTTAGCTTTTTAAGGACACCTGGGAGGGGGAGAGCTTTCGTCTTCTCTTTTTTTTTTCTTCTCCCTGCCAGCTGTTAAAATGGAGCCCAGTTGGTAACTTCTTTATCTTAGAAATGTAGCAATCTCTGTGAAGCTCCAGCTCAAGGCCAGAGGCCTTGTTCACATATTTTGTGAAAAACTAGTAAGGGGTGTCTAGCTTAGGAGTGCTGATTTTTCCAGCCAGTGGCAACTAGAACAGGGCAACAAGAAAAGAGGAAGTTTATCTACATTGAACTCTTTCATAGGGATTATTTTGCTGAAAGTCCTAAAGTCAGTCATGGTGAAGACTTCTGGAGAAGGTCACTTAAGAATTTTCTGTGGTCTTGGTACAGAGGGGGAAGAGTGGAAGGCAGGGGGTGAGAGCAGCTCCATGGATCTGAGAATCAGGAAGGAGAGATTAAAAGACTATTGGGAAAGGGGTTTGGGATTTTGCTAGCAAAAAAAACTTGAGCAGTAGAGCAAGTAGAGCAGAGGGGAAGATGGGAGTGAGTATCTCAAAAAGCCTGTGAGGGATTTTAAATTCTTAGTAACCTGTATTCAGTGTTGACAATGCAACTTTAAAGGTAATTTTTATTACATCTCGGATAGGGGTCAGAGGGCTCTTCTCAGCTGGTTTGAGCTTTGGGTTAGCAGGTAAGAGGACCTGTTGGGACACATTGTGGGCAGTGACAGAAGAATAGAGGAGTGTCTGGGTTTAGGGGTACCTAAGTACCTGCTACCTCAGCAAGGGGGCAATGGTCTGAGAAAGGGTAGAGGTTTGGGTTTTTGATCTAGTAATTGGAGGGGAGAAATCAAATTCCTGAGGTGAAAGTGACAGCAGAGAGTCTGGAGCAGAAATCTGAGGGTGAGGATCTATTAGAGAAGCATAGTTCAGGATGTGAGCAAAGGAGGAAAAAGGCCTGCACATAGGGGAATTTCCTTCAACCCTTTTGAGCACTTGCCAAAGTTAAAAAGTCCATGCAGAATTTGAGGATCTAGAGACCCCTCTGGGGGACATGGATTTTGGTTGTCTAATTGGTAATATGGCCAATGCTGTGTACTGAATTTGATGAGGAGTTTGGGTTCCAGCAGGCAGCCCCTGTATGCTCAGATCGCCATGACTTACAGAAGAAGTCGGCTTTTCCCCAAACAGCCATGGCTGTTTGTGGATTTGATAGTCCGCCGGGCAAACATAGTAATCTAGGCTAGCCAAACTGCATCTGGCTCACGTGTCCCTACATCCATAATGTTGGTTTCCATTACCTATGGTACGAAAGTGATTTAATGGAATTTTAGTGGAATCCTGTTCATCAGGGCTATCCCAATATGAAAGACCTATAGGTAGCTGACAAATGTCTGGGTGGAGGGATGGCCACCAGGTCCCTCAGTGGGCTGTATTCGAGGTAGACCATACTTGTTGTCTAGTAGGATTTTTGATCATCCATCACTGCTGAACGGGCTGATGATGCTTAGGAATACTGGTGGCCAATGGGAGAGTCTATAGCCTTATCCACATGGCCAACACACAGTTTGAAAGGGTTACCAGTCTTTTCCAGCTTCCAGCCAGAGTGGGGACATGGCGCAGGCTTGAGATGAGAGGCATTGATAAAGGAAGTGATTCCGTCTACCTTTACCACTGTAGGTGTTATAAGTAGCACCTGGTATGGTCCTTTACACCGGGGTTTCAGGAATGACACCTGATGTCGTCTTTAGTAGATGAGGTCTCTTACTTGATATTGATGTGGAATCCCATCATACCCTGGTTGGTAGGAAGGGGCCAGATGTTTCAACAAGTACCGCTGAGTTCTTTCAAGAGCTTTAAGTCTGTCAGGCAAGGGGGTGTGGAAGGGATCGTTAGGTCTTAGAGTTGGGGTTAGGTCCCTTACTGGAGCAGGGGCACCATAGAGAATTTCATAGGGGGTGAGGTTAGACAAAGAAACAGAGGGAGTATTTCTTGCATGAAACAGTGCAGAAGGCAGGAGCATAGTCCAATCTTTTATGCCAGTTTCTAAGGTTAATTTCGTTAAGGTCACTTTAATGGTTCTTTTTATTTTTTTACCTGTCCTGAGCTCTGGGGTCTATAAGCACAATGTAACTTCCAATAAACCCCTAGAATTCTGGCTAACCCCTGTCTTACCTGGGCCATGAACGCCGGCCCATTATCAGACCCATATTACCTTAGGCAGGCAGAATCTTGGAAAAATATCTTTCAGGATCTTTTTGACCACCATTTGGGCCGTTTTTTTTTTTCTTTTCTTTTCTTTTCTTACTTTTTTCTTTTCTTTTCTTTTCTTTTTTTTTTTTTTTTTTTTTTTTTTTTTTGTTGGGGATGCTTCAATCCATCCTGAAAATGTATCTACAAAGACTAGGAGATATTTAAGTCCATACATTGCTGGCTTAATTTCAGTTAAGTCAACTTCCCAATTCCCAGAATTGTCCTGGTCTGGTTCCTCATAGGTGCTTTCCTGCAAGAAGCTTGGAAGTGTAAGCATTAACCAATTGACAGACCCGACATGCTTTTGTTACCCATTCAGTTCTTCCCTTTCTCTTTGAATCGGTTAGTGGAAAACTCTGTTCTTGATCCTTCAGGAATGCCTGCAATTTCTTTGAACCAAGGTGAGTGAGTTGATATACATTTTAACTTAGTGTAGGGCTTTCTGAAATTGCAGGCTAAGCTCAGTGAAGTTGAGGGTTCAGTGTCAGAGTCTTTAGGTGTTATCAAAAGCTTCCTGGTTCTCAGGGGTTCATTGGAAATGGGCATCTCCCTTTAGCACCGGGTATAAAGGAGCAGCTAATGATGCAAACCCAGGTATCCATAACCTGCAAAAGCCAGCAGTCCCAAGAAACTCTCTGAGTTGTCTGCTGTTAGATCTGTGTGGTATCTGCACAACAGTTTGTTTTCTTTGCTCAGTGAGCCATCCTTTACCGCCCCTAAGTGAATAGCCCAGGAAGATTACTTCATGCTGGCAAATTTGGGCCTTTTTGGCAGAAGCTCTACACGCCAGTTTAGCAAGCTCAGATAATAGTGCTTGGGTCCCAGATTCACAGTTTTCCTTAGTGTTGGCTGCCAGTAGCAGGCCATCCACATGTTGAAGCAGGGTGTATAGTTCTGAAGTTGTTGATATCTCTGTGGAGAGCTTCATCAAAGAGAGTGGGGGAGTTTTTGAACCCCTGTTCGAGTCTAGTCCAAGTTAGTTGACCAGACGTTCCGGTTTCTGGGTCTACCCACTCGAAAACAAACAGCAACTGACTATCTTTATGCAGAGGCAAGCAAAATAAAGCATCTTTTAAGTACAGAACAGTATACCATTTCTGCTCAGGGTTCAGAGTGCTAGGCAGATTGCACAGATTAGGTACCATGCGGTGAATGTCCTGCACTCTGTTGTTGATCTCTCGTAGGTCTTTAACAGGGTGATAGTCCCCGGTTCCTGGTATTTTTTAATGGTAGCAGGGGAGTGTTGCAGGCTGATTAACAGGGACTTAGGACCCCTAAGATCAGATATTTCTGAATATGGGGCCTTATCCCAACTTTAGATTTTTGCCCAGAGTATATTTTTTGACATTGATTGGAGAGGCTGAGGTTTTTAACTCCACTGTTATTGGAGGTTTTTTAATGGGCAGGCCTAAGCCATCAGTTTTTGTCCAGGCATCTGGGTAATATGTTATCCAATTCTGGGGTAACATGCCTGTTTGATCAGTCTTGTGTGGTGTGAAGAGTTGATATTCATCTTCTACTGACAGTTAAATCTGTGACTATAGGAGTTTTTACTGAAGGATTTATAATTTTCACTTTGGGGCCTTCAGGGATAAAAGTTATTCTGGCCCGGAGCTTGGTGAGCAGATCTCGGCCCATTAATAGGGCCGGGCATCTTGGGATTACTAGGAAGGAGTGATGGATTTTTCCTTTCCCCAGGTTCATGATCCTCTTAGTTGTCTATGCCCGATATTTACTTCCATTAGCCCCTTGAAATAGAGACCTTTTATTTGATGGAGGGCCCAATGGGGCTTTAAGGGCTGAGTATACTGCCCCTGTATCCACTTCAAAGTGTACTGGGGTACCCTCCACTTCAAAAGTTACCCTGAGCTCGGGAAGAGGATCTGAGCCCCGACTTTCTTAGTCATCCTCCAGAGTCAGAATGTCTGGCTGGTGTGGCTGTCTCATTCTCGGGCTCTTTTTGGCCCAGTGTCCTTTTTCTTTTGAGTAGGCATATTGATCTGAGGCCAGGGGTTTCTTTTGGCGTGTGCCCAGGTATCCCTTCCTGTATCCCTGTTTCTTAATTTCTGTCATATTTTTTGTTGTGACCAGGACCTTAGTCAATGCATTAATCTATCTTTTGCTTCTCGCATCCTCTCTTTGCTCCCTTTCTTTCTTCCTCCTTTGTTCCTTCTCTTCCTCAGTTTATCTCTTATAGTTTACTTTTTTAGGCTTCTCTGACTAAATCTCTCAAAGCCATATCTTGTAATCCATCTACGCATTGTAACTCTCTTTTAATATCCAGGGCAGCTTGCCCAATGAAGGCCATCATGACAGATGGCTTTTGATCCTCTGCCTGAGGATCGAAAGGAGTATATCTCCTATATGCCTCCATAAATCTCTCTAGAAACATAGAGGGAGATTTATCAGGCCCTTGAATAATCTCTCTAACCTTGGCCCAATTAGTTGGTCACCTTAGCGGCTGCTTGGAGACCCGCTATTAGAGCCCGGCAATAAGTGGACGGATGCTACCTACCTTCAAACGTGTTGGTGTCCCAGTTCGGTTGGTTCAATGGGAAGCCGGCTTTGATGATGTGGGAAGAGGTGTTGGTCACCCATCTTGTCCGAGGATATTTTTTTTTAGCTTCCAGAAGGTTTTTCTCTTGTTCCTCTGTCATGAAGAGAGTCTGTAGGAGTTGTTGGCAGTCATCCCAAGTAGGCAGGTGTGACAACGCCGGCAAGTTCTTTGAGTTCTTTTACCGGGGCCAGATTTGTCCAGGGAAGGAGTGGCTTTGTGTGCTGCCGGGTAGTAATCTGGAGGGCGCTGGGCCGGCCTAGCTTCCTCCAATGGTGGAGAGGCTGAGTCAGCAGCAAGGAAATCACTTAGAGGGTGTTGGGTGTTGGGGGAAGAGGGTAGGGGATAAGGAGGGTGCGGAGAGTCTAGTTGAGTCTTGAGACTTAGGAAGAACAAAGGGTGGAGGAGGAGGAGCAGAGGGTTTGAGAGATAGAAACATGGGGGAAGATGGAGGAGCGGGGGCAGGGAAAAGGAAAGGCTTCGCAAATGGAGGAGGAGATTTGCAGAGGTCCTGCAAAGTTAAGATATATGGCTTTTGATCTGGATGGCTATGTGGCCCCAGTTGAAAGACAATATTTCTGACTTTTTGAATTAGTGGGGAGTAGAAAGTTTCTTTAGGGGCCATCCGACTCCAAAGGTGGGTCATTTTGAGGCACGGAGAGTCTGCCAGTTCCGGCGTTTTACTGAAACAGAAAGATTCTGAGCCCTTAAGTGGACTTTGGTCCACTGAACAAGAGTCAGGGACAGAGGCATTGAAGTGCTCTGTTCCATAATGAAAGATATACAAACAGTGAAAGCAATGACACACAACACAGACAAGACAAGACAATAAAGACAGGCAATGGACGTCCAATACTGAGACCAGGACTGATTAGCCAGCAAAACCTGATGTGCTGGCAAAGCCGAATCCGAAACAAAAAAATCACTGAGTCGAGGATACTATTGTTCCTCTATTTTCCGAATCCTCTGGGGGCATCCCCCAGGAACGTGACCTGTGGCTCGGTGACACGTCTGTCAGCCAGCATCTGAGAGAGCTCACGCTCATCACCGATAGCCATTTTGCAAAGCCCTAACCTGAAACCTGAAACACGAAAGTGGTACCTTACTTATCCTGATAGGAGCTCGTTGGGAGTCTTTCGTACACCACTGATGGATCTTGCTGGGGGTTTCAGATGTGAAGTTCTGGCAAGCATTGGAGGAAGAGACCACCAAGAGACTGTCTCATGCAATAGTATAGGGTTAATAGGGAGTACAGCATGCTGGGGCTCAGACCTCACTTGGATAGAGCAGAGAGCCCTGAAAGAGCTTAAGCAGAGCTTATATTCTTTTCTTGGAGAGGACAGGGAGGGAAGTTTATTGATGGGTCCTGGCGACTGGTCAGTTTGTGAGCAAATGGGTGAGAGAGTACATTCTGCAGTTTGGCAGTTGGGGACAACACATTCTGGGAACAGGATTGGCAAACAGTTCTCAAGATTTCAACAGTGTTTTGTTAAGCATACAGAAAAATAGGAAGTGACAAGTACATATTTTATTCACCTTTCACCAAAGCCTAAAAGGAAAGTGAGCATGGATTACTAAAAACATCCATGTCCAGGTTGCCTAATGCTCTCAAATATCAATCGTATTGGTGACTACATATTTGTTTCTTCCTAAGATTTTCTATTCAACCTCAACCCTGTTCAAAATATCTAATTCTATCACTCACTTTATACTTTGGCTGAATTCCTAATGTCTCTATTGATTTCTGCTTTCCTACATATTTATCCCAGTTCATCATTGTGATTGACTCTTCACATGGGCTGACATATACATTCACCCTCTACCCGAAACCCTATTGCTAAAAAACTTTTGGTATCAATCCTATACTAACTCTTCCTTCTAAACCTACCAATTATCTTCCTAATCCTACTGACTATCGCTTTTGGACTGGATGTTCTCTTCGACATTCAATCATCCAAGATACAAGGTCCTATGACGCTGTATGTTGAATTATCTGAGACACCTGTGCAGAACGTAATTCAAAGCTAAGTATCCCAATCAAGGGCCAAATGCACTTCTGGGCTTCAAATTTTACCTAGATTTCTGTTTTCATACTTATATTTAACCTCTATATTCTTATTAACAAGGCAGGTTCCCAATACCATTATTCATCCTGCAGAATGATTACTAACATAAATCAAACATGTTATTAACCCTAACCATACACTGTTCACTCAATATAACTTTACAGAAGAGCAGGGACAGAGTTGGTCTTACAATACAGGAATGTAGGGAATCTTCCACCTGCTGGGAACCTCAAAAGTCCATGCAGAAATTATCCCTGGAGAAGATGTAGGCAGCTATGAAGGACCTAAGAGAGCAAAAGTCATCTTCCATGACAAACAACCTGGGCAGGATGAAGGGTTGTGTCTGAATCAGCCTCTCTGATCTTAATGTAGAGAGGATGGAACAAACCAGGCCTGTGTGGAGAGCTATTGCCAGGTGAGTAGGGTGGATACACTATTTGAACTTGTGAAAGTGTCACAGGAAGTAGGGGCAGCCTCCATCTCATGGGACCTATGGAAGCAACTGTTAGCACAAAGTGGTTGCCAAGGCAGTGACCTCATTCAGTTCCTGGAGGAAGTGACCTACCTCACTTCCTTGGGAAAAAAACTCTCTGAACTTGGGGTCCAGTAAGCCAGGCACTCAGAGCCACTCTCAGTCCCAGTTCCAGTAGGCACACTTGTTTGGATTTACCAAGGACAGTGTCAGTCTTTCTTGGTACCTACTGATGTGAGGATGGCCAAATGCCAGCAGAGCTCTGAAGAGGGCCCTTTGCTCAGAAAGCAGGTAGTGGCTCACCACTGGCACCTGACAACGTCACAGAGTTGACCAAGGAGACAAGATCTGAGACAGGACAGGCCATTTCCGGAAAACATACTAAGACCCACCAGTCAGAGGATACTCCGGATAGTCACAGACCTACTTGGGGGAAGGACATGACTTTGTGGGTGTGGGTGGGAGTTTATGGTTTTGTCTCATGTTCTGAGAATAGGGAGGAAAGGCGGTTTGTTTGGTTTGGAGGGGACTGTTTCTAGTAAGTCGTTTGACAAGATGAGTGTTTCTATGTCTGTATGTCCCACTGTGTTCGTGGTTGTAGACATTAGAGAAGAGAATGCATCAATGGATGTGTCCTGTCTAGTAGAAAGCTTCACAGCATTCATCCTGCCCAATTAATGAATGGACTTTGGCTTGCCTTATGGATGGGTAACACCTACTATCTTCCTAAGTTCCTGTTTTCTTCCTGAATTTGGGCCACTCTCCAGAATAGGCTCATGGTTTTGTGTCCAATATATGTACCATCTCCAAGCTCTGTGATATGGCCATGTACTGGATAGCTTAAGGGATTGGGGGAATATCAGAAAACTCAGATATCAGTGTGACCAAAAAAGTCTAAGTGGAGAAACCCTGCTTTGGGCCATTTGCTTACCTATTGTTCTGTTGCCCTGAATGTCAGGAAGGTCTTTGCCTCAGGCCACCCCTTTGGGACGCCTGAAGAAAACAGTTTTCAAATGTAAATTAATGGGCATCACCTGTACCTCTTTGCTTAATTGCTTTGGAAAGGGATGTTTGTGAATCAGCCTCTTGGCCATGTGTGAGGCTGTGGCTTATATTCTCAGCACCTGATGGATCTAAAGAAAGATTCCATGTGTGCTTCCAAAACCAAAATGGCCCAAAAAGCAGTCTTTGTGGATGAAGTCTCTCGCCTTTCTCTATAAGGTTTCTGACATCCATCTAGTGAGAATAGGGATTCTTTGTGTCAAATGAGTTCTTCAAAACTCTGCAGTGGCAAGTCTTTAGGTGCTTGGGTTTTTTCATGACACCAATTCAGATAAAAAATCTAAACCCGACAGTCAGTAGGCCTCAAATTGGAGAAGCAGAGCAGTATTTACGTCAGGCCTATGGTCACTCCTGGTTCTCAGGAAGGGTGTCCAGGCAACCCTGACTTTAGGCAAATGAGGGGCTAGGAAGGTTATTTTGTACACTGTCTTGGGATGAGTCCCTCATGGAAAACTCCAGCCACAGGTTATGATGAGTGTCTATATGGAAAAAGATGAGGGCTTTGTGGGAGTGTTTTGGTTTTAATTGTGGGGATTTGTGTGGCGGTTGGAAGTGATGACTGGTTCTACCTGGGTTTGAACTCTGGTGTCATTCCTTTAGAGTCTGAGTTCTGGAACTGATCTCAGAGAAATATTGCCATGAATTGTGTTCGGATTTTAGGAGGCCACGCATGGGATTCGCCCGTGGAAACTGAGATCAAGGACCAGATTTGTTTTCCACAGAGCCTGAGAATCTCAGCCAGGATATCACAAGATTTTTTTCTGAAAGATTAGGCATTCATAGTTGAGAGTCAAAACACCCATGGACGTCACATTGTAGACCTTAATGGGCCTGGATGCATATGAGCCTTTGGCCACTCTATGGGAAGACTTGCCTGTGAGAGTACTCCACAGCTTTCACTGAAATGACCTTCTTCACCATTTTATGGTTCCTGAATTAACTGAAACCCACAGTGCCTCCAACTTCATCCATGAAAAATTGCTAGTTAAATACCATGAAATTTTTGAAATTCCCTTAACCAGGTGGTACTGGAGAGCCTGTGGATGTCTTGTTGCTGATCATGAGTGTACCATAGAATGCCTAGATTGTCTGGGTTTCATGAAAATGGTGTAGAACAAAGATGCCAGTAAGTTGGAGCCTGCAGAGTAGTGGGCCTATTGCAGTGGTGGGCAGGTGTGTGATAATACATCTGTGGTGTGGCCATGAGGATTTGCCATTGCCTTCCAAATGGCTTGTGAGTGACATGGTGCAGCCAGCAGGCCCTTCTATGTAAAGGCATCTTTTTATATGGAGAGGTTTCAGGGCAAATTTCAGAGTCAGATTGCTATGGACAAGGGGGCAAGCTCTGTGGGATAGAAGCCTGGTTGGTGCATTCTCCTGCAGACTCTGACCCACCACAAGTGACAGAACTCCCTCCAGCACTGGGTCCCAGTTGAACTCATTGTATTTCATGAAGCAAATACCAAAATCGCAGTGCAGCAGCAAGAAACACCAGTAAAAGTTTAGGATGACAAAATGTCTTCACAGTCCACACGGGGAGACACTTAGGACCCAGTGGCCACAGTTTACCTACAACGAGAAAATTCAGCACTGCTGCCGCATGTTCATTAGAATATAAGAAACCATGGCCTCCAGGTCACACAGATGCAGACCCAGCTTTGATGGTCCCACTAGAAAGGAAGCTAAAGGTCCTTACAACAACATATATTTCAAGTGCCCAACCTCAGAGGAAGTGTCTCAAGAAGTCTTTAGGCCAGCAGAGCTCCATGTTTTGTGAGTGTTTTCCTGTTAGATCTGGACACAAGAGAAGACCACTGACACCAATAAAAATTAAATTAAATTAAGCTTATTATTTCCACTGGCCATCCTGCCTCTCCATCCCAAAATGGCGGGAACAAGACAGCAACCCCAGCTTTCCTACAGCCCAGCTTCATGGACCAGAAATTTACACAAAATGGGCATTACATTTAACAGAACTCTGACAAGCATCACACTAATGGTAGTTTATATATATATATATATATATATATATATATATATATATATATATATATATATATATATATATATTTTTTTTTTTTTTTTTTTTTTGCTGTCCCTACATCAGAATTTATGAGGACCATTAGAGCCTCAGAGAGGGTTGTTGTCTGGCCAGGGAGGGCAAATATTTATGATGTGTCACTAAAGTTTCAGAGAGGGCTGCTATCAGGTCGGAGAGCCAGACATGGCTCAGTTCAAACACTGGCAGGCATTCCAAGCAGGTTCAGAATTTTCAGTAATTTATGGTAAAGCCAAAATTATCTTTTCATGGCTTTTTGGCAAGATGGCTTCCAATTTTAATAAAAGATCAGGTTGGGTCTATCATTCCCCCGTTTTCTCTGTGTCCCTTTCAAATCTTTGATAGATTAGGGGTAGAGCACTGAGGAAATTTTAATCCCTCAGGTAAAAGTCTCCAAATTTTTAGAACTCACCCAAAACCAGTCTCCCTGATTTTACCTGACTTAATTAATTACTTATATTGATTGTCTATTTATATTTGGCTCCATTGTTGTAATAAGAGAGGCGTCACCCATTTTGGCTTCTTCTGAGCTGAGAGAGGATGACGTGAGTAGGCATGGTGTGAGAGACATGAGTTGCCTTTTAGAAGTAGTTGAGGGACATGAGTTGCCTTTTAGAAGTCAGTTTGGTTTGAAGTCTGGTTGGGGAAGAACAGGTTGTAAAGTCATCTGGGGATTGGTTATTACATGAGAGAAACAAAAACCATGAGTACTGAATAAATGTTGCAGCAGCTGGAACATGTCACTGTATAGAAGTTCCCTCTCCAGTCTTTAATATCCCCAGTTATAAAGACTGTCAATTTAATATTTAACTTTTAGTATTAGAGTTGTCCCTCCCCATAAGATATAGTTTAATAATTTAGTGTCATCTGATCTTGCAAAATCCTTTTACCAGTATGACCTCTGTGTCTAATAGAGAAACCTTTAATTTTGATACTCAGGACTGGATAATTGTACTAGCAAACACCAAGCTTACCTGTGTAGGTTAGGAATATATTTAGGCCTTAAAATGAAAATTTCTGACTCTGGCAGCTCTTCTTGATACTCTCTTTTAATAAGTATCAGGCATTCCTGTCAGAGAATCCTTCTTTGTAGCCTCCAGTCTTACTTATTTTGGGAGGCTAACATAAAGTGTGTACCTTAAAATATTATTATTATTATTATTATTATTATTATTATTATTATTCAAAATGTCCAGGAATGGCTGTATTTTGGTTTTCACTGTCTTTGCTAAGTGTTTAAGATGAAGCATTCAAACTGACTTTTGTTTCTATCTATTGTTAACAGTCAGGTGAGCTTTTATGGGAGTCATAAACTGGGTAAACTTGAGAGCACTTTCTCAGTTCTGCTAGAGCCATTTGCGCTAAGTGGGTCCAGGTCTTGTTTGACCATGTGGCTTCCCTCGGAAGCATCAGGGATTTCTTTCTTCTCTGATGACTCTTCTCTTCATAGCAAATGCACTGTTTGGCTTTCTGTTCTCCAGTGGTCTCATTAATCTCCCTGATGGGGAGTTTTTATAGCCCAGAGTTGCAAAACTCTTTAGAGAAGTCCCCTGTTCCCTGGATTCAGACTGACTCAGAGGGCAAGAGCCAAATATTGGTTTCCTTGGCCCTTTTCAATTAATTTTAATTTAAAATCCTAATCTTAAACATCTATCAAATAAATTTTAACAGCCTGATATTAAGAGCACCAGGCTTTAATGTCTATAACTTTATAATTATTTATCTTTTTATTAATTGGGATCTGTATTATTCTGTCTGTCTTGTAGGTGATAACTTACTCTCTGAAATTAACCCATGTTTTGTTCTTAAAGCAACACTTCTTTAAAACACTAACAGGGAATCTTTAGATCACATATAACAAAATTACAAAATAAAATTTTTTAACAACAGTAAAAATACTTAGTTCGTTTAATAGCTACCCTGAATTTTTTGGCTGAGTCATACATTATATCCCCTGTTTGAGATCCTAGGAATCTTGACATTAAAAAAGAACTTTTAACATAACTTTAAAGAAATAAAATCTGACCTACTGCTTTTGTATTCATTCTCACATGAAATAAGATGGGACACACAGCCTTATCTCAGGTAAGGCAGGGCTCTTTATAAATCTTAAGTGTTTTAGTTCTAAAGCTGATCTTTATTTTTTAAATATTATTTTAAAAAGTTTACACAAATTGTTTGAGGTCACATGAACATTAGCTAACACCATATAAAATCACTTTAAAATATGAATTAAACAAATGCTGAAAGTTTTTAACCTTTACATAGATTAGGCTCTCATTAACATAAAGTACATTTAAATTGTTCCCCAATGTAAAAAGTAAGATTAAACTTTACATATCTTATTGATAACAGGTGAATATATCCCCATAAAACTTCAGAACACCAGCTTGATATAATGCTCTTTTAAAATTTTTACCTTACAGACTTGCATACCTGTAAGAAATGAGCACATTAGTAGCATCACAATTACATTGATGTTTCTACATTAACCAAGTTTAGCTTTTAAAGAAATGGCAGTACAGTGTCTAAAATAACAGTTCTAATTTAATCAGTTGTTTAATTTCTATGGTTGCTTGCACAAGAAAAAATAAAACTTAATAAACACAATGTTATGGGTAAACTTATGTTTTAAGAAATTTTTGTCTCTTTAACACATGATTGATTTTTACAATCTTTTACAGAATTTAGTCAAACTTATACAGACGTTAGTAAGTCAATCAGATATCTAACAAAAGTACTCGTGAATGAGTAATCCCATATCAAATTTACTTTACTTATTTATCAAAATATTAGACACATGTATTGAAGAGTGTAAACCATTTTTATGTTGAAGGAAAAGTCCTAGAACCAAGGCATATTAGACATTTTGTAGATATTAATATTTTATCAGATTTTTGAATACCTAGAAAAACTTGAAAGCTTAAATTTAAAGACATTTATTTTTATCTGTTTATCAAATTTAATTGAATTATTTAAATCACGTGAATTGAAGATCTTTAGATCCACTTTTTAAAATTTGTTTTTATGAGTGCTTTTTTTTTAATGAGTGCTCCTTATATATATTAATTTGTATATTATATATAAAATATACAGACATATGTATATATAGGCATACAACACATAACAAAATTGAGCACACATAATAATAGTAAAGGCCTTGTAGCTTTTCGCAGGTGAAATCTCCATTGCAATGTTTCAAAAAGTCCACAGTTGGTCAAAGATAGTACTGATCAGAAAAACATTAACCTAGGTCTGTATGATCAAAATCATGAGCTCAAAAAAAAAATAAAGTATCTAAGGAATAAAATAAGAGTCCTAGAAAAAATGACTGGCCAGTAATTAGTAAATACCATACAATTTACCTTTTTTTTCTCTTAGGCCTCAGATCAGTCTCCTACTAAGCTTGCAGGCTTCTTTCATTTGCCTTTCAAAATAAGTCATGGCTGAGGTCTGGAAGGAGCAGGAAAAAACTGCTTTTCTGAGCAGACACCTCAGGCCTAAGGCATTTTAACCATAATTTTCAGGTTCGGATGTTGAAAATTATGGTACAAGTTTAAGATACAATTCACAAAATTTTATATCTTTACATCTTGTTTTGTCAACAGATATCATACTATGATTTACAATCCTTGTCCAGATTAATGCTCTCGAACACACAGTGATATTTTCACAGGCTACCCAATTCAAAATTGGTGAAAAATAAAGACTGAATGATTGGGAAGTTACTTGCCAATTTGGAAGTAGAGTTCTTTAGTTTTCCATCCTAAGTATTTAAGTTCTCTGGCATGAATTATCTGAAATCATAAACTAAACCATTACCTAAACCCGACTTTTAACTGCAAGATTTTGCAATGCTTCAAAAACCCATTCAAATACCAGATTGTTACAAGAAAACATCATCATTTAGACACACATTCAGCTAAGATCATTCCCAAGAAACAATTTATAATATCAACACATTATTGCACATGTCTTAAAGGGCCAGAAACAAAGACACAAGACAGACAGAAAGAAGGTCCAGACTATGGCTGTCAGACAGAATCCTTTAAACCTGAGCAGATAAGAAAAAAAATCTCCTACACCAGTGGCACCATAGATGTCCACAAGGGGGGGGCAGATGTTTTAACAGAGGGGCAACCTGAAATGTACAATTAAGGGTCTCCATGGTGACTTTAATGCATTTAGTGTCCCCTTTTTCTTTTTCTCTTTTTTAACAAGACAGTGGTGGCATAATCCTTACAGTGCAGGGAAGGAAGGAGGGAATTCCCTGAAGCAACAGGGCTTCAGCAGCTGCTGGGAGTCCCTCAGTCCCTCCTTTTACTTACAGGATTATCTCCTCTGGTTCGGTTCCACCCCAAGCATGTTCCATCTAGTAACATTTCAGTAGTCAGCTCTAAAAATGTTCCGGGACAGGGGGTGGGGGAGGGATTTATCAAAATTTGTAACTTAAAGTTCGTCTCCTGACCTTGAAGCCAATTAATGCCAATTTAATAATGAGGACAAGGTTTTTAGAAAAAGAAAAAGGGAGGTTTATTGCTTTGGTAACAAAGAAGAAACACAGGGAACCCTGCCCAGAGGTTGTGACTCTCTTGATCTGGAGGGACAAGGGGTTTTAATGGAGTTTCACTTGTTAACCTGGGAGATACTCAGTTCTTAGGTCCCCAGCAGGCATTGCCCTCTGCAGTGGTTATACTCCAGGCAGCCAGCTAGGAGCTTCTCTCATCCTGCTTAACAAAGGGGGGTAAAGTTCATCGCAGTTCCTTAAAACAGAGTCCAGTCCGAAAGAATATCAGGCTTACTTTCTTTGTTACCCATTTTCACGTCCAATATACTTATGTTTTTACCACAGAAATCACAGAACAAAACACACAAAACAAACAAGAAAAACATATAGAACACAGAACAAAACACAAAATACAGAAACCCGAACTTGAAACAAAAAACATAGGAGCAATGCAACGTCTTGCTAAAGCTCCGAAGTAGGACCACGTACATGCCAGTCATCACATCTCTACCATTCCAGATGAATTCCCTACAGAACAGAACAGAGGACAGAACGATTCTCATTACTGTACCGAAAACGAGTATATGTGAGCCTCCCCAGGACACCTCTATGTCATCAGAACAGATGATATTATAACATCTGATATCCTTTATAACGGATATCAGATGTTATAAATGTGCCACTTAATTTTTGAGGCCTCCTCCACCAGGTGATTGCTAATAGTTTTAGTGCGGTGGTTCACCACAGTGCTCCTGGGACCTAACGCTCACTCCATGACCTTGGAACAGCTCAAGATGTGCACCCACTAGAGTGGCTCTCCAGCCCGGAGCCCTGAAGGGAAGGCCAGATTCAGATTTTCCAGCAGTCTGGTCTTGTGATCTGGTCGGCAGGGTCATCTTGCTGGGGAACTCAAAAAAATTAGATGAGGACACAAAAAAAGAACACTGACTCCAACTAAAATCAAATTGAGGCAAGCTTATTATGTCAACCGGCTGGGCTGCCTCTCCATCCCAAAACGGCAGGAACAAGACAGCAACCCCGCCTTTCCTACAGCACAGCTATATAGCCCAGAAAGTTACACAAAATGGGGGTTACAGATAACAGAACTTTGACAAGCATCACAAAAATGGTAGTTCATTTATTTATTTATTTATTTTTTGGTGGCCCCAATATCAGAAATTATGAGGACAAATAGAGCCTCAGAGAGGGTCGTTGTCTGGCCAGGGAAGGCCAAAATTTATCATGTGTCACTAAAGTTTCAGCGAGGGCTTCTATCTGGTCAGAGAGTCAAGCATGGGTGAATTCAAGGCACGGGCAGGCATTCCAAGCAGGTTCAGAATTTGCAGTTATTTATAGTAAAGCCAAAATTAACTTTTTATGGCTTTGTGGCAAGATGGCTCCCAATTTTAATAAAAGATCAGGTTGGGTCTATCAACCCGTGTCCCTTACTTTTGGAAACTACTCTACCACCACCAAGGTTGTGAACTCCTGAGCATTTTCCAGTACAGAAATGTATTCACAGATTTTCTAACTCTTCTACTCTAATTGTGTCTTACTTGGGGAAAAGATAATTTCAAGGTATTGTGCTGGATGAGAGTGGAAAAATTTTTGTGCAGCACATATTTGCATACACATTGGATTCATTATCTAATTTTCCATTCAAAATACTGAATCCATGACACTAACCAAAACCAGACTAGACTCTGACTACTAATTCTAATATGATGGAGAAAAACAACCCAAAGAGAATAGAAATAGAAGCAGTTCAGAGTAGGCATGGTGTATAGTTAGACTTGCCTTTTGCCTGATAAAGTGTTGGTGTTATAAATCTAGTCAATTTTTAATTGAAATAGTTCTCCATGTGTTTTTAAAGTTAACAAATATGTGAATTCCTGTCTCCCTTTCTCTGAAGCCTATTCAGCACATGTATTTTTTAGGTTCACATATAGAATCCTACATGGTATCACACATACATTCTTATGAGGTGGCTGACTTGGCAGATACAAATCGTAAAAAGAGATCACTCCTCCTAAACACTGTTTTAACAGAAAATTCAATCTATGTGTTTGCTTCCTAGTTGAACAACATTATACATAAATACAAGTTCAGTAAAATAAATACTTTTGTATCTGTGAAAGATATATATTTAATGATGAATTTCGATTGGCATATGTATTGCTAATTTTTAATGTTCCTGTGTGTGTTTTGTGTGTGAGTGTGTGTATATGTATATATATATATATATACATATACACACACTCTCCAGATTTTTCAAAATATTAAATATATATGCCTTATTATACACTCCCCACATTCATTCATGTTCATGTATGTGGATTTATAATAAACTTTTCACAAGATTATTCTCAAAAATATTCATCCACCTGAAATACATATTTGTCTCCTAGTACTGAAAAATAACTTTAGTGAATGGTGCACACAAATCCTAATATTTCTACAGTATCTGACCCAGTTTAACATTAATGCAAGTAGATTCCTATGTGACAAGTTGTGTATTTTGACGTTCATTTTTATGCAACACTAGTACATTACTATTTCTTCAGTTTATGCACATCATAAGATATATATTTATCCACAAGTTCATAAATTTATAGACATTTGTTTCACTTTCAATTACTTCCTGCGTCAGAACACATGTATTCCTCCAGGTTTCTTTTTTTTAAAATTTTTATTGTTGGTTGTTCAAAATATTACATAGTTTTTGATATATCATATTTCACACTTTGATTCAAGTGGGTTATAAACTCCCATTTTTACCCCGCATACACATTGCAGAAAAACATCAGTTACCCATCCATTGATTTACATATTGCCATACTAGTGTCTGTTGTATTCTGCAGCCTTTCCTCTCCTCTACTATCCCCTTCTTCTTCCCTCCCCTCCCCTCTTCTCTCTCTACCCTCTCTACTGTTATTCATTTCTCTCCCTTGTTTTTTTTCCCTCTTTCCCCTCACTTCTTCTTGTATGCAATTTTGTATAACCCTGAGGGTCTCCTTCCATTTCCATGCAATTTCCCTTCTCTCTTCCTTTCCCTCCCACCTCTCATTCCTGTTTAGTGTTGATCTTCTCAGGCTCTTTGTCCCTACTCTGTTATTAGTTACTCTCCTTATATCAAAGAAGACATTTGGCATTTGTTTTTCAAGGACTGGCTAGCTTCACTTAGCATAACCTGCTATAATGCCATCCATTTCCCTGCAAATTCTATGATTTTGTCATTTTTTAATGAAGAGTAATACTCCATTTTGTATAAAAGCCACATTTTTTTTTTTATCTATTCGTCTATTGAAGGGCATCTAGGCTGGTTCCATAGTCTTGCTATTGTGAATTGTGCTGCTATGAACATCGATGTAGCCGTGTCCCTGTAGCATGCTCTTTTTAGGTCTTTAGGGAATAGACCGAGAAGGTTAACAGCTGGGTCAAACGGTGGTTCCATTCCCAGCTTTCTAAGAAATCTCCATGCTGCTTTCCAAATTTGCTGCACCAATTTGCACTCCCACCAGCAATGTACAAGTGGACCCTTTTCCTCACGTCCTCACCAGCACTTGTTGTTGTTTGACTTCATAATGGCTGCCAATCTTACTGGAGCAAGATGATATCTTAGGGTGGTTTTGATTTGCATTTCTCTGACTGCTAGAGATGGTGAGCATTTATTCATGTACATGTTGATTGATTGAATGTCCTCCTCTGAGAAGTGTCTTTTCAGGTCCTTGGCCCATTTGTTGATTGGGTTATTTGTTATCTAATTGTCTAATTTTTTGAGTTCTTTGTATACTCTGGATATTAGGGCTTGATCTGAAGTTTGAGGAGTAAAGATTTGTTCCCAAGATGTAGGCTACCTATTTACTTCTCTTATTGTTTCTTTTGCTGAGAAAAAACTTTTTAGTTTGAGTAAGTCCCATTTGTTGAATCTAGTTATTAACTCTTGTGCTATGGGTGTCATATTAAGAAGTTTGAAGCCCGACCGCACAGTATGTAGATCATAGCCAACTTTTTCTTGTGTCAGACACTGTGTCTCTGATTTGATATCAAGCTCCTTGATCCATTTTGAGTTAACTTTTGTTCATGGCAAGAGAAAGTGATTCAGTTTCATTTTGTTGCATATGGATTTCCAGGTTTCCCAGCAACATTTGTTGAAGCTGCTATCATTTCTCCATTGTGTGCTTTCAGCCTCTTTATCAAATATAAGATAGTTGTAGTTTAGAGGATTGGTTTCTGTGTCCTCTATTCTGTACCATTTGTCCAACCGCCTGTTTTGGTACAGTACCATGCTGATTTTGTTACTATTGCTCTGTTGTATAGTTTGAAGTCTGGTATCACTATACGGCCTGATTCACAGTCTTTTCATGAGACTTCATTCCAAACGCATTATTTTCTATTTCCATAATCACCTTTGAAGCAAAACTCACATACACGTCATGATCAACCATAACCCTAATATTACCATTAGATGTATAACTGGTTGGAATGAAGGATTGTACATCAATATAGATTTTCTGTATATTTTCAGATATCAATTCAATCCATTATTTAAAGTTGGAAAAAGTTATATTATTTGTTCACAGTATGGTCTATTCATGCATTATGTCTATATTCATAGACACAGGGTACACCTTTTTATACCCCCAATACTTATTTATACATCTTCAAAATATTGCTCCCAGAAATGGTGGAAGAAATACTCATATCACCTGATGTACATATACATTTTATCAAAGTAATATTCTGGACACAATTACAAAGATCACACTTAAGTTTGTACCAAAGCCTAAATGGAAAGTGAGCATGGATCACGAAAAACATCCATGTCCAGGTTGCCTAATGCTCTCAAATGTCAACCCGATTGGTGACTACATATTTGTTTCTTCCTAAGATTATATATTCAACATCAAGCCAGTTGAAAATGTCTAATCCTATCACTCAGTTTATACTTTGCCTGATTTCCTAATGTCTCTATTATTATCTGCTTTCCTTCATATTTTCCCCAGTTCATCATTGTGACTGACTCTTCACATGTGCTCACATTTACACTCACTCTGTACCCAAAACCCTATTGCTAAAGATTTTTTGGACCAAATCCTATATTCACTCTTCCGACTAATTCCTAATCCTACCGACTATCCCTTTTTGAGTGGATGTTCTCTTCGACATTCAATCATCCAAGGTACAAGGAACGCTACCATTGTATATTGATTAATCTGAGACATCTGTGCAGAATATAATTCAAAGCTAAGTATCCCAGTCAAGGGCCCAAAGACCTTCTGGGCTTCAAATTTTACCTAGATTTCTGTATTCATACTTATATTACACTTATATTCCTATGAATATTTCAGGTTCCCAATACCATAATTCATCCCGTAGAATGATTCCTAACCCAAATGGAACATGATATTAACCCTAACCATACACTGTTCCCTCAATCTAACTTTACAAAAGAGCAGGGACAGAGTTGGTCTTACAATACAGGAATTTAGAGGATCCTCCACCTGCTGAGAACCTCAAAGGTCAACAAAGAAATGATCCCTGGAGAAGATATAGGCAGCTATGAAGGACCTGTGAAAGCAAAAGTCATATTCCATGGCAAACAACTTGGTCAGATGAAGGGATCTGTCTGAATCAACATTTCTCTTCTTAATGTATAGAAGATGGACCAAACCAGGCTTGAACTCTGGTGTGATTCCCCTTACAGACTGAGTTCTGGAACTGACATCAGAAAAATATTGCCATTAATTGTGATAGGATTTTAGGAGGCAACGCATGAGAGTCGCCCTTGGAAAGAAAAGTGAGATCTAGGAACAGGGTGGCTTTCCACAGAGCAGTGGGAATCTCAGCCAGAATATCACATGATTTTATTTTGAAAGACGTGGCAGCCATAGTTGACAGTCAAAACACACATGGACCTCACATTGTAGACTGCAATAGGCGTGGCTTCATGTGACCTATTGGCCACTTTTTGGGAAGCCTTGCCTGTGAGAGTTCTCAAGAGTTTTCATTGAAATGAGCTTCCCCACCATTTAATGGTTCCTGAATGAATTGTAACCCACAGTGCCTTCAACATCTTCCTTGAAAAACGGCCAGATAAATTCCATGAAATTTTTGAAATTCCCAAGACCAGGTGGCACTGGAGAACCTTTGAATGTCCTGTTGCTGATCATGAGTGTACCAGACAGTGCCTTGATTTACTGGGTTTCATGAAAATGGTGTAGAACAGATTTGCCAGTAAGTTGGAGCCTGCTGATTAGTGGGCCTAGAGCAGTGGTGTGCAGGTGTGTGATAATACATCTGTTGTGGGGCCATGTGGATCTGCCATTAGCTTCCAAATGGCTTGTGATTGACATGGTGTAGCCAACAGAAGCTTATTTGTAAATGCATCTTGTTATATGGAGAGATTTCAGGGCAATGTTCAGAATCATGTTGCTATGTATAAGGGGGCAAGCTCTGTGGGATATTAGCCTGGTTGATGCATTCCCCTGCAGACCCTGACCCAACACACGTGACAGAACCCGCTCCAGCACTGTGTCCCAGTTGAACTCTTTGTATTTTGTGGAGTAAATATGAAATTCCCAATGCAGCAGGAAGAAAAACCACGAAAAGTGGAGGACGAAAAAATGGCTTCACTGTCCACACGGGGAGACACTTAGCCCACAGTGGCCACATTTTACCAACAAAGAGCGAATTCAGCACTGCTGCCTCATGTTCATTGGAAAAGAAGAAACCATGTCCTCCAGGTCACATAGATGCAGACGCAGCTTTGATGGTCTCATTAGAAAAGAATCTAAAGCTCCTGACAACAATATATATTTCAAGTGTCAAACCTCAGAGGCAGTTCCTCAAGAAGTCTTTAGGCCGAAAGAGCTCCATGTTTGTGGAATGTTTACCCTGTCCCTTACTTTTGGAAACTATTCTACCACATCCAATGTTGTGAAACCCTGAGCATTTTCCATTCCATATATATATTAACATATTTTTTTACTCTTCTCCTCTATTTGTGTGTTATTTGGGGCAAAAGTAATGTCAAGGCATTATTCTGGATGAGAGTGGGAAGATTGTTTTGTAGCACATATTTGCATACACATTGGATTCATTTTCCTATTTTCCATTCGAAATACTGCATCCCTGACACTAATCGCTACTAGACTCTGACTACTAATCCTAATATGATAAGGAAAACACCAAAACAGAATAGAAATAAAAAATTTCAGAAGAGGCATGGAGTATAGTTGGACTTGCCTTTTGCAGGATAAAAGGCAGCTGTAAAAAATCTAGTAAATTTTTAATTGAAATAGTTCTCCATGTGTTTTAAAGTTAACAAATATGTGAATTTCTGTCTCCCTTTCTCTGTACCCTCTTCAGCACATGTATTTTTATATGCACATATAGAATCCTACCTGGTATAACACGTACATATTTGTGAGGTGGCTGACTTGGCAAATACAAGTTGTGAGAAGAGATCACTCAGCAGAAACACTGTTGGAAGTGAAAATTCACCCTATGTGTGAGCTTCCTAAGAGATCAAGATTATACATAAATCCATGTTCAGTAAAATAAATATTTTTTCATCAGTGGATGATATATATTTCATGATGAATTTCGATTGGAATATATATTGCTAATTGTTAATGTCTCAGTGGTTTTATATATATATATATATATATATATATATATATATATATATATATATATATATATATATATTTATACACACTCTCCAAACTATTCAAAATATGAAATATCTGATCTACATATACATTTTATCACAGAAATATTCTGGAAAAAAATGCAAAAGACACAATATGATGGTATCAAGGCCTAAATGGAAAGTGAACATGGATTACTGAAAACATCCATGTCCAGGTTCCCTAATGCTCTCAAATGTCAATCATATTGGTGACTACATATTTGTTGCTTCCTAAGATTATATATTCAAACTCAACCCTGTTGAAAATGTCTAGTCCTATGATTGACTTTATACCTTACCTGAATTCCTAATCTCTCTAATGATATCTGCTTTCCTACATATTTTTCCAAGTTCACCATTGTTACTGACACTTGACATGTGCTGACATTGACATTCACTCTCTAAACAAAACCCTATTGTTAAAGAACTTTTATTCCAAATCCTATACACACTCTTCTTCCTAAAACTTCCAACTATCTTCCTATTCCTACCTACTATCCCTTTTTAACTAGATGTTCTCTTCAACATTCAATCCTATGCCATTGTATATCAATTTATCTGAGATATCTTAGTAGAATGTAATTCAAAGTAAAGTATCCCAATCAAGGGCCCAATGCCCTTCTGGGCTTCAAATCTTACTTAGATTTCTGTTTTCATACATATATTTCACCTCTATATTTTTATAAATCTTAAAGGTTACCAATATTATAATTCATCCAGCAGAATGACTCTTTACCCAAATCAAAAATGTTATTAACCCTAACCATACACAGTTCCCTCAATCTAACTTTACAGAAGAGCAGGGACAGAGTTGGTCTTAAAATACAGGAATGTAGGTGGTCTTCCTCCAGCTGAGAACCTCAAAGGTCCATGAATAAATGATCCCTGAAGAAGATGTAGGCAGATATGAAGGACGTGAGTGAGCAAAAGTCATCATTCATGGCAAAAACCTGGTCAGGATAAAGGGTAGTGTCTGAATAAGCCCCTCTTTTCTTAATGTAGAGAAGATGGACAAAACCAGGCCTGTGTGGAGAGCTGTTCCCGGGTGCCTATGGTTGATATTGCATTCTAACTTGTGAAAGTGTCACAGGAAGTAGGGGCAGCCTCCATCTCATGGGACCATTGGAAGCAACTATTAGGACAAAGTGGTTGCCAAGGTAGTGGCCTCATTCAGTTTCTGAAGAAAGTGACCTCACCACACTTCCTTGTTGATGGAACTCTCTGAACATGGGATCCAGGAAGCCAGGCACCCAGAGCCAGTCCCAGTCCCAGTCCCAGTCCCAGTGGTCTCACTTGTTTGGATTTAGCATGGACAGATTCACTCTTTCTTGGTACCTACTGATGTGAGGATGGCCAAATATGAGAAAAGCTCTGAAGAGGGGTCTTTCCTGAGAAAGCAGGTAGTGGCTCACCGCTGACTCTTGACAACTTCACAGAGTTGGACAAGGAGATCAGTTCTGAGACAGAACAGGTCATTTCAGGGGAACATAGTGTGGCCCACCAGTCAGAGGACACTCCAGATTGTCATAGACCTAGTTGCAGGAAGTAGGTGACTTTGAGGGGGTGGGTGTGAGTTTGCGGATTTTGTCTCATGTTCTGAGAATAGGTAGGAATGGCGGTTTGTTGGGTTTGGAGTGAATAACTTCTGTTCATGTATGTGGATTTATAATCAACTTTTAACAAGATTATACTCAGAAATATTCATTCACCTGAAATACATATTTGTTTCCTAGTACTGAAAACTAACTTCAGTGAATGGTGCATATAACTCCTAATATTTCTACAGTAACTGACCCAGTTTAACATCAATGCAAGTAGATTCTTATGGGACATGATATGTGTTTTGGAGTTCGTTTTAATTCAACACTGGTACATTACTATTTCTTAAGTTTATGCACATTACAGTATATATATTTCATTCACAACTTCACAAATTTATAAGCATTTATTTCACTTTCAATCACTTCCTGCTTCAGAAAACATGTATTCCTCCATGTTTCTTGACTGGTCTTTTCATGAGACTTCTTTCCAAACACATTATTTTTGATTTTCATAATCATTTTGAAGCAAAACTCACACATTCTTCATGAAAAGCCATAACCCTAATACTACAATTAGACGTATAACTAGTTGTTATGAATGATTCTATATCAAAATATGATTTCTTATATATTTTCAGTTATCAATTCAATCCATTATTTAAAGTGGAAGCAGTTATATTATTTATTAACTGTATGGTCTATTAATGCATTATCTCTCTATTCATAGACAAGGGGTACACCTATTTTACCTTAGATACTAATTTATACATCTTCAAAATATTCCTAAAAGAAATGGTGGAAGAAATACTCATGTCACCAGATCTACATATACATTTTATCACAGTAATATTTTAGACAAAAAAAAAGTCACCCTTAAGATTGTACCAAAGCCTAAATGGAAAGTGAGCATGGATTACATAAACTTCTATGTCCAGGTTGCCTAATGCTCTCAAATATCAATCCTATTGGTGACTACATATTTGTTTCTTCCTAAGATTATATATTCAACCTCATGCCTGTTGAAAATGTCTAATCCTATCACTCATTTTATACTTTACCTGATTTAGTAATGTCTCTATTTATATCTGCTATCCTACATATTTCCCCGGTTCATCATTGTGACTTACACTTCATGTGTGCTGAAATTTACATTCACTCTCTAACCGAAACCCTATTGCTTAAGAAGTTTTGGTCTAAATCCTATACTCACTCTTCTTTCTAAACCTACCGACCATCTTCCTAATTCTACCTACTATCCCATTTTGAGTGGATGTTCTCTTAGACATTCAATCATCAAAGGTACAAGGTCCTATGCCATTGTACATCGATTTATCTGAGGCATTTGTGCAGAACATAATTCAAAGCTAAGCATACCAATTAAGGGTGCAATGCCCTTCTGGGCTTCATATCTTCCCTGGATTTCTGTTTTTATACTTATATTTCACCTACATATTCTTGTAAATATTATAGTTTCCCAATACCATTATTCATCGTGCAGAAAGATTCCCAACCCAAATTGAACATGTTATTAACCCTAACCATACACTGTTCCGTCAATCTAACTTTACAGAAGAGCAGCGACAGAGTTGGTCTTACAATACATGAATGTAGGCGATCTTCCACGTGTTGAGAACGTCAAAGGTCCATGCAGAAAGGATGCCTTGAGAAGATGTGGGCAGCTATGAAAACTTGAGAGAGAAAAGTCATCTTCTATGGCAAACAACCTGGTCAGCATGAAGGGATGTGTATGCATCAGCCTCTCTCTTCTTAATGTAGAGAAGATGGTCCAAACCAGTCCTAGGTGGAGAGCTGTTCCCGGGTGCCCATGGTTTATATACCATTCTAACTTGTGAAAATGTCATAGGAAGTAGGGGCAGCCTCCATATAATGGGACACTTGAAAGCAACTGTTAGGACAAAGTGGTTGCCAAGGAAGTGACCTCATTCAGTTCCTGAAGCATTGACCTACCTCACTTCCTTGGTGATGGAACTCTCTGAACTTGGGATCCAGGATGCCAGGCACCCGGAGCCACTCAAGTCTCAGGCCCAGGGGTTTAACTTGTTTGGATTTACAAAGGAGAGTATTAGTCTTTCTTGGTACCTTAAGATATGAGGATGGCCAAATACCAGGAGAGCTCTGAATAGGGGCCTTTCCTGAGAAAGCAGGTAGTGGTTGGCCACTGGCTCCTGAAAACTTCACAGAGTTGGGAAAGAAGAGCAGATCTGAGACAAGACAGGCCATTTTGGGGGAACATACTGTGGCCCACCAGTCAGAGGAAACTATGGATAGTCACAGAGTTTAATGGGGGAAGGATGTACCTTCGTGGGTGTGGGTGTGATTTTGTGGTTTTGTCTCATGATCTGAGAATAGGTAGGAAAGGCGTTTTTTTTCTTTGATTTGTAGTTTACTGCTTCTAGTAAGACGTTTGACAAGGTGAGTGTTTCTATGTCTGTGTATGCTACTGTGTCCGTGGTTGTAGACATTAGAAAAGAGAATGCAACAATTGATGTGTCCTGTATAGTAGAAAGCTTCCCAGCATTCATCCTGCCCAATTTATGAATGGACTGCCGCTTGCCTTATAAATGGGCAACACCTGCTAACTTCCTAAGTTCCTGTTTTCTTCCTGAATTCTCGCCACTCTCCAGAATAGACTCATGGTTTTTGTCCAAAATATGTACCACCTTCAAGTTCTGTGACATGTCCATGTACTGGATAGCTGGAGGGAATGGCGAGCATCTCAGAAAACTCAGATATCAGTGTGACCAGGAAAGTCTCAGTGGAGAAACCCTGCTTTGGACTTTTTCTTACCTATTGTTCTGTTGCCCTGAATGTCAGGACGGTCTTTGCCTCAGGCCACCCCTTTGTGAACCCTGAAGAAAACAGTTTTCAAATGGAAATGAATGGGCATCACCTGTGGCTCTTTGCTTAATTGCTTTGGAAAAGGATGTGTCTGAATCAGCCTCTTGGCCCTGTGTGAGGTTGTGGCTTAGATTCTCAGCACCTGATTAATCCAAAGACAGATCCCATGTGTGCATCCAAAACCAAAATTGCCAAAAGAGCAGTTATTGTGAATGAAGTCTCTTGACTTCATTTCTAAGGTTCCTGAGGCCCATCAAGTGAGAATAGGCATCCTTTGGGTAAAATGAGTTCTTCAAAGCCCTGTGGAGGCTAGCCCAGAGGTTTTTGGCTTGTCTCATGACTCCCAATCATATAAAGAATCTATACCTGACATTCAGTAGGCCTCAAATTGGAGATGCAGAGCAGTATTAACAGCAGGCCTATTTGATCACTCCTGGTTCACAAGAAGGGTTTCCAGGCCACCGGGACTTTAGGCAAATGAGCGGCAAGGGAGCTTATTTTTCACACCGTCTTGGGCTGCACCCCTCATGGAAAACTCCAGCCAGAAGTTATGATGAGTGTCTATATGTAAGAAGATGAGGGCCCTGTGGGTGTGTTTTGGTTTTCATTGTGGTCATTTTTGTGGCGGTTGGAAGAGATGACTGGGCCTACCTGGGCTTGAACTCTGGTGTGATTCCTCTTCGAGACTGAGTTCTGGAACTGACCTCAGAGAAGTACTGCCATGAAATGTGTTGGGATTTTAGAAGGCCACGCATCAGAATCGCCCTTGGAAACTGAGATAGAGGTCCAGGGAGGCTTTCCACAGGGCACTGGGAATCTCAGCCAGGATATCACATGATTTTATTCTTAAAGACTTGGCAGCCAAAGTTGAGCGTCTAAACACACATGGACCTCACATTGTAGACCTCAGTGATCCTGGCTTCATGTGAACTTTTGGCCCCTCTTTGGGAAGCTTGCCTGTGAGTGTTCTCCAGAGATTTCATTGAAATGAGCTTCCTCACCATATAATGTTTCCTGCATGAATTGAAACCCACAGTAACTCCAACTTCATCCTTCAAAAATGGCTAAATAAATACCATCAAATTTCTGAAATTCCCAGACCAGGTGGCACTGGAGAACCTTTGGATATCCTGTTGCTGATCATGAGTGAAAGAATTCCCCACACAAAGACACTTCGCTAGGAGAATTCCAATTTTATTGCAAAAAGCTGTGTGCTTACATAGAACTAAAGGGGTGATGGTAGGGCTTAGATAAATGGCAGGGCACCAATTTATTGGCAAGTTCTTTCAGATATCAGCTCCGGAGCCAAGGAATTAGTTCTCATTGGGGCTAAGGTTCCCCGCCAGAGAGATTTGAAATTGGCGCCGACGGGAGAGTTCACACGGGCGGGAATTTTTGCATCACTGCAGAAAAGAGGAAGGTAGGAAGAAAAAGTCCTTAGGCACCATGTTGGGGTTTTTACTCTGGGGAATGGCTGCCGTTTATACTTTTCCCAACATTCCTCCCTTTTTGTTTTCTTAGGAAGTGTGGCGTCGTTGGTCAGATCCGGCTGCTTCTTGCTGTTTGGGGGCGCTGTGGGGCCTAGAATGGGAAGTGGAGGAATTCTCGGCGGGCAGGTCTGGGGATATCATGGCAGCCAGAAAGAAAACCCAGTGGCTACAGACAGCTACTTCCATAGGGGTGAAGTCTATGAAAGTTCCCTGAAGCCTCAAGTTGTCGATGGCATTGAACCAGTCCTGGATGGAGGAGTTTGTTGGTATCAGTCACTGGTCCTGTTTCAGAGACTCTGGGAAATACTGGAAGCGTTGCCTGGACATGGCATCACCAGAACCTGAAGAAGATCAGAGCGAATAAAAACAGAATTAAGATAAAAATTAAAGCAAAGGTCAATTTTTGGCAGAAGTACCATGTTGGGGGACTGACAGAGAAGAGGCCAAGGGCCATGAGGAAACTTAGAAGGACATAAAGACTCATTAATCCAGGATGGCAGATTAAAAGGTTCTCCGAGCTCATTGTCTCTCACCGTCTGATGTCCGTTGCATTCCATCATGCCTGGTAGTGAGCTTCAGCACTGAGTGAACTGTTCTCTTGGTGATGTTGGGGGTTCATCAGTCATCAGAGGCTGCTAGTGCCTAAGCAAAAGCTGGTTGAATGTTTGATTAGAAATTTTTTTTCAGTTGGGTTTGAAGGCACTTCATTATGCAGGGCAAGAGAGCACAAAAAAGGAGCATCCCAAAAAGGGGCCCCAAGATTGGTAGTAAGTACATGGCAAGAAAGGATTGGAAGCAATTGGGTTGATAATTCCTGCAATTTAACAACATTTTTTTCTATTAGGTCAGATTCATTAACATAATGACAACATTCCTCTCTGAGGAACAGGCATGTTCCCCCTTTTTCTGCAATGAGAAGATGAATTGCCCTTCGGTTCTGTAAAGCCAGTTGTGCCAATGAAGTAACCGTCACTGCAAGGAGCCCAGAAACTGAGCAGTGTTATCAAGTGCTTCCTGCAGTTTTTGTTGCAGGTCATTGGATGCCCATAGAGCATGACCTATAGCTTCACCAGAGAGTTCGAGACTCGCCGCTGAGGTTGTTAATATGAGGCCTACCAGAACCGGCAGAAAGACTGCCCTAAGGGTGCAGGAAGGTAGGGCCACCTGTCGGAATTCGATGGGAGTATACAAAGACAGCTGAGGAACTACCGTAACCAAGAAACAGATGCCAGAGACATTGATCGTTGAGGTACTTATAGACCCGTTACACCAGAGAAAATGTCCAAGTTTCATAAATCAGGGCTCGATGGGGTGCTAAAGCTCAAGGAACAAATGGGTAAAGAATTCATTATTGTCAGGTGGAAACAGATGAAAGGAAATAAAGTATTGGTGGAACAACTTTCCCATAGTGGGATACGTGTCACATGTAGGGGTTTTCCTTTCTTAGAGAAATTGTAGGTTTTTGCTGAAATATTTCCTGCCGCTAATGGGACCGCTGCTAGAAGTGGACGACTAAGTGAAGCACAGAGAAAGAACTGAGAAGTAGGCACAGAAAGAGGGGTGGAGTTTAATAATCAAAGAGTTTGGTGTAGCAAATTGAGCCATGTGGGAGGGGGACCTGAGGGGGTTGAAGGCTCTGAATCCTCTTTAAATGAGCTATGGATAAGATCTTGAAGTTTTGATTCTGACTCCTTAATGTGTTCGACTACCTGGATGGTTGCCTTAGGTGGCGTAATCAGGGTGCGGCCAACAGTCATCCACATTGTGGGTCTGGCTGAGGTTGTCCGAGCATAGACAGCAAACTCAACATAGTCCCAACGTTTGGCCTTGGGGTCAGGTATATCTAAATTATACCATCCATTGTTATTGGATGAAGAGCCTTTATGCCACTTTAGGTAACTAGAAGTCCACCCTTCATGGTAACCAAGTGAGTTGTAAGAATAGCTACCACGTTCATGATGGAACCTGCATGACTTATAGGGGCACCCATTATATATCTCAGGCCACCAATGACAATAGTCTTTGGTTTGATGAAAAAGGAAGCAAATGAAAGGCCAGTTCCAGCTACCAGGGACGAAGGTCCTTGAAGGTGACAATTTTAGGGAAATAGATGTGCAGTTGTGGATGAAGCAAGCAGTTGCATCCACTGCGTGGACATTCTGCATGCCATGTTCTGAGTATCATTCCCGAAGAGTGAAAAAATACATTGTAGCAGAGGAGGGTAGATACCAGTCCTGACAGAGCACAGAAAATAAGCAGAGCACAAAAAACAAGCAGTTAGAGAAGACTAGGGTGTTGGGAGAGCTCATTGTGCCTTCTTTAAGAGGAATTGTTCTGCGGGGAACACTGTGTTAGCCGCAACTTAAATGGGTGAGATGGGAGTGGAGAGCAGGAGTAAAGGGGAGGTTCAGGAGGTGATTCTTGGAGTTCCTCTGGGGTGGTCCTGTCGTCATCAGATGGGCCTCTTGGTGATATGGCTTCAACCTAGATATGTGAATCCAAGGGGTGAGACAGTTGTCTGATAAGGAGAGTTAGGTTGAGTTGGGGGTACAGAGAATGACAGCATAGGGGCCTTCCCATTTTGGGGCAAGAGGCCCGTTCTCCTCTGGGGTATTATAATAGACTAGACTCCCAGCTGTTAAGGGAGGAGTGTTTGGAGTGGGGACTGGGTCCAGAAGAAGCCAGTCCTGATATTTCCAGAGTTCCGAGCGAAGATAAAACAAGAGAGGCAAAGAGAAATCTCGGGTGAGAGGTCCTTGTGAAATGACCAACCCAGGGGGGATAAGAGGTCTTGAATACCTTATCTCAAAGGGAGACAGTAAAGATGGTTTCTTAGGTAGAGCTCTGATTCGAAACAAATCCAAGGGAAGGAGTTTGACCCAGTCTAAGTTTAATTCCATTGTCAATTTGGTAAGGACTTCCTTTAGAGTACGATTTACCCTTTCCACTTTCCCTGAAGCCTGAAGGTGATATGGACAGTGAAAATGTCACTTGAAGGAGAGGGCTTGAGAGACCTTTTGTGTGATCCTAGAAATAAACTCAGGGCCATTGTCAGATTGTAGGAAAGTGGGCATTCCAAACCTGGGGATGATGACTGTCAGAAAGATTGAAGCTACAGTGGAAGCCTTTTATTGGAAATGGGAAATGCCTGAACCCAACCAGAGAAAGTGTCCACAAAGACAAGGAGGTATTTAGTGTGCCATACTTTGGGCATGTTGGTGAAGTGTACCTGCCAGTCAGCAGTGGGTATGTGTCCCCGGGCTTGGTGGGAAGGGAAAGGTTTGGGCCTTGAAAAAGTATGAGGGTTGGTCCGCTGACAGATCTGACAATTAGAGGCTATATTCTGTAGCATGGCTTTGTCAGAGGGTGTGAGGGAGAAGAAGCTCTGTAAAAAGAGGGTCAAAGACTGAGAATCGGAATGGAATAGAGTATAAAGGAACTTGAAAAGATCCTTGTTCTTACTGGAAGAAGTAGTGGCTTCAGATGAGATGTCTAAAGTGGCCATTATATGTCCCCCAATGGGGGCAATAACTGGAAGTGGTGGCAGCCATTCGTGCTGCCTGGTCAGCTTTGGCATTGCTCTCAGTGATAAGAGAGCCGTCCTTCTGATGGGACCTACAATGGACAACTCCCAACTGGGTGGGAAAGTGGGAGGCCTCTATCAGATTGCTTATTAGAGCCGAATTAGTGATCACATTACCTTTGGTGGTAAGTAGTCCTCGCTCCTTTCATATTGCAGCATGGGAAAATAAGATATGGAAGACATATTTTGAGTCAGTATAAAGGGAGAGGGATTTGCCTTGTGCTAGAAGGCAGGCACGAGTGGCTGCTATGAGTTCAGTCTGCTGGTTGGAAGTTCCTGAAGGTAGAGCTTTGGCCTCTATAATCTCAGTGGCTGAAACTCCAGTGTATCCAGAGTAATGAGTGCCATTCTGCCTAAAGAAACTGCCGTCAGTGAACCAGATAAGGTCAGGCTTGGTGAGTGGTCCCTCAGAAATTGAAGAATGACAGGGAAGGAAATCATCTAAGGTTTCCAAGCAATTATGAATTGTTGTGTTAGACGTGGGAGTCATTGGGAGCAGTGAGGCAGGGTTCAGTGCAGAGCAGGGGAGGAAAGTAATATTAGGGTTTTCCAGAAATGAAGTGGGGAGCGACAGAACTCTGGATGGAGGAAGGGTTTGAAGGCCCTTATAAGCTAAAAGATCCTTCAAGTGATGTGGGGAGTGAATAGTTCAAGGGGCCACAAAAGTCAGCTTAGAGGCTTCTTTGTGTAAAATTTGTTCAGCAGCCAGAGCTTTTAAGCAAGGGGCCTACCCACAGATTGTATGGTCTACTTTATTGGACACATATGCCAGAGGTGCAAATGTAGGCCCATAGTTTTGACCTAAGACCCCAAATGCTTGCTCCCCTTTTTCATGGACATATAGATGAAATGGTCTTGAAATATCAGGAAGGTGCAAGGCAGGTGCCTTTAAGATGAGTTGCTGAAGCCTGCAGAAGTGGTAGTTAGGGGAGGAGGCAAGAGATTCACTAGGGGGTCCCTTTGCTAGGTCATACAGGCTTTTGGCTAGAAGAGAATAATTTGGGATCCAGGCCCTAAAATAAATGCTAGTCCTAGGAATGATAGTATTTCGGCTTTCGTATGGGGCACTGGAAGATCAGAAAGGAGTTGCCTCCTATCCAGTGTTATTTCCTTTTTCCTAGGTGTAAGGCAAAAAACAAGATAGATGAGAAAAAACTGGAAAACATGGGCCTTGTGGGGAGACACCCTATATCCCTTGTATGCTAGGAAATTAAGAAGCTGAGCAGTGTGGGATTGAGAGTGTTCCCAAGAGGGACTACATAGAAGAAGGTCATCGACATATTGAAGGAGAGTAGAGTCAGGACAGGTCGGGTGAAAGGATGTGAGGTCCTGGGCAAGAACTTGGCCAAAGAGATGGGGGCTATCCCTGAATCCCTGTGGGAGGACAGTCCAGGTAAGCTGACGAGAATGGCGGGTGTGAGGGTCAGTCCACGTAAAAGCAAAGATATCCTGAGATTCTGATGACAAGGGAATAGAAAAGAATGCATCTTTGAAATCTAGGATCAAGAAGTGGGTAGTAGTGGCATGGATCTGAGAGAGGCAGGGGTAAGGGTTGGGCACTAACGGGTGGATGGGGACCACAGAGGAGTTGACAAGGTGAAGGTCTTGAACCAGCCTGTAGGACCCGTTAGGTTTCTTAACTGCCAGAATGGGGGGTGTTGAAAGGAGATTGTGTAGGCCTAAGATACCCCTTTCATAATAAATCCTGGATGATGGGTTCTAATCCGAGGAAGGCTGTGGTTGTGAGTAGATATTGTGGTTGACTAATATATCTTGAAGGGTCTTCTAAGACAATATGAATAGGACTTCATTTTGCCATAGAGGGTGTAGTTGTGTCCCAAACCTCAGGGTTAACTGGTTTAGATAGTCGTGGGAGACTGCATGAAGGAGGTGTATTTGCCCCTAGGAACATCATGAGGAAATGAGAGGTAGAATAATGTGGGGTGATATGTGAATGGTGACTTTTAATAGTGAGAGTATGTCATTAAGACATGACGGCCATCTGGGGTTTCTGGGTCGAGTTTTGTGTACTGTTGAAGGGCCTTGGTTAGTCTATCCTGGAAATCTGAAGGTGTTTCCTCCTTCCTTTGAATGACCTCCTGCACCTTTTGAAAGTTAACAGCCTTGCGGGTGGCCTTTTTCAGCCCCGCCAAGAGACAGGATGTAAAAAGGTCACGAAACTGTAAGCCTTCACGGGTCTTGTAATCCCATAGGCGATCCTGCTCTGGGACAGCATGAGGGCCTGTGGGGTGGGTAGGATTGGTCCTATGATTTTCATCAGCATGGGCTTGGGCTAGCTCCCAGACTCATTGCCTTTCCTTGGGGAGAAGTGTATTGGCCAAGAGCATGTAGATGTCATGATGAGTGAGGCTACATACTTGCAGGACCCATTGAAACTCCCGAATGTAAGTGGTGGGGTCAGTGGTGAAAGAGCCTAACTTCCTCTCTAGCTGAGTAATGTCCGACATGGAAAACGGAACGTGGACTCTGATGACACCCTCGGGACCAGCTACCTCACGAAGGGGTGCAATTGTCTTGGGGGTGGGAAGGAGTCCCTTAGACCTGGTAACAGGAGGACTGAAAGAGGAAGGCGGTGAACAGGAAGGAGAGGGAGAGGAAGGGAGTGTCTCTGTGGAGGAGGAGGAGGTGGAGCAGGCAGAAGAGGGCGGAGGAAAGAGGGATGAAACGGAAGGCGGAGGATCCATGGAATTAGGCAGAGGAAGAGGAAGGTATAGCGGGAGAGGAGGGGCAGATGGGGCTGGGGGATAAGGTGGGGGTTCATCTGCTTGGTCGAATGAGGAAGAATCTGTGAAGTCAGGAATAGAAGTAGGGGAAGAGAGGGGTTTCAAGCAAAGAGGACCTGAGAGGGAGGGCAAAAGGAGCAGAGAGCAGGGTGCTGTGTGTGAAGGCTAAAATCTTAAATGCATGGAATCTCCCTCCACTTTTTCAGATGCTGGCAGTAGTTAAAAAGGTCCCGGAAGAGGTTTGGATCTAAGGAGCCTTCTGGTGGCCAATGATTGCCATTATCCAGTGGATATGTAGGCCAATCATGGGTACAGATTTTGATTAAAAGTTTGGGCTTGATGTCTGGTGTGAGGGAGAGTGTGGCCAGATTTTTTATTAAACATTTGAGAGGTGAGTCTTCAGGTGCAGACTAAGAGGTGCCCATAGTCACAGGGAGAGATGGAGAGAGAGAGAGAGAGAGAGAGAGAGAGAGAGAGAGAGAGAGAGAGAGAGAGAGAATCAGAGTAAGCAAGAAAGACAAAGAGAAAACCCGGGCTGGAACGGCTTCCAGGAAGCTCAGGGCAAACGGGGGTCAGGTGGGCGTCCCCAAAATGACAAGCCATCACGAGGAAATACAGAGGGCACTACCTGGTCATCACCAGTGAAGTGTGATCTGTGAAACCAAAAGGAATTGGAGCCAAGGGCAACCTGACGTAAGGAAAGTTTTCAACTGCAGCAGAAGAAGTCAGTAATGAAAACAAAACTCTGGCTCTGACAGAATGCAATTCCAGGCCGGGAGTTCAGTTTTCGCAGAGCAGAGAGGCAGCTTCAGCCAGACACAGCAACCCCACAGGATACAGCAACTCTAGCCGGCAGCAGCAGCGGCAGTGGAGCAGGAAAATCCATAAAGCCTCTCGTGTAAACTCAGAAGCCTCATGCCCCAAAAAGAAACGAAACACCAGAGGGTCCACTGCAACTAGTAAAGGTCTTAGTGGGAGGAATTCCCTCTCCCCTACCAGGCATCTGGAGTGTGCCTGACGATCACTGTCACAAAACCAGTGGCAGCCTGAAGGGAGTTGGCGAGCCGGGGTCAGGGGAGGATTACTTACATCAGATCAGTGGTGAGTGCAGAAAGCTGGCATCTGAAAAGAGCGGACTAGGGCAGAGTGTCTCGGCGGAGTGGGGGACGGGGCTCTTGTTGGAAAGAGCTCACCTGTATCCTCTCACGGGGCACCAGAATGAAAGAACTCCCCATGCAAAGACACTTCACCAGAAAATTCCAATTTTATTGCAAAAAGCTGTGTGCTTATATATAACTAAGGGGGAGATGGAAGGCTTAGATAAATGGCAGGCAACCCATTTATTGGCAAGTTCTTTCTGATATCACCTCCGGAGCCCAGGAATTTGTTCTCATTGGGGCTAAGGTTCTCCGCCAGCGAGATTTGAAATTGGAGGAGGCGGGAGAGTTCACACGGGCGGGAACTTTTCACGCCACTGCAGGAAAGAAGAAGGTAGGAAGAAAAAGTCCTTAGGCGCCATGTTGGGAATTTTTCTCTGGGTTATGGCTGCCGTGTATACTTTTCCCAACAATGAATATACCAGACAGTGCCTTGATTGACTGGTTTTCATAAAAATGGTTTTTTAACAGAGATGCCAGAAAGTTGCATCCTGCTGAGTAGTGGGCCTAGAGCAATGGTGGGCAGGTGTGTGATAAAACATCTGTGGGGTGGCCATGTGGATCTGCCATTGGCTTCCAAATGGCTTGTGACTGACATGGTGAAGCCAGCAGACCCTTATATGTAAAGGCATCTTGATATATGGAGAAGTTTCAGGACATTGTTCAGAATCAGGTTGCTATAGTCAAGGAGGCAAGCTATGTGGGATAGAAGTCTTGTTCTTTTATTCTCCTGCAGACCCTGACCCACCACACGTTACAGAACTCCCTCCCGCACTGTGTCCCAGTTGAAAACCTTGCATATCATGAAGCAAATACAAAACTCCCAGTGCAACAGCAAGAAACAACCATGAAAATGGAGGATGACCATATGGTTTCACAGTCCACATGGTAGACATTTAGCCCCCAGTGGCCACAGTTTACCTAAAAGAGAGAATCAGCACTGCTGACTCATGTTCATTGAAAAAGAAGAAACCATGTCCTCCAGGTCTCATAGATTCAGTCAGACCTTTGATGGTCTCACTAGAAAGGAAGCTAAAGCTCCTGACAACAACATATGTTTCAAGTGCCCAACCTCACAGGCAGATTCTCAAGAATTCTCTAGGCCAGTAGACCTCCATGTTTGTGGAGTGTTTACCCTGTCCTTTACTTTTGGAAACTCCTCTACCACTTCCAAGGTTTTGAACTCCTGAGCATATTCCATTCCAGATATGTATTCACAGATTTTCTAACTCTTCTCTTCTAATTGTGTCTTACTCAGGGCAAAGGTATTCTCAAGGCATTGTTCTGGATGAGAGTGGGAAGATTTTTGTGTAGCACATATTTACATACACATTGGATTCATTTTCAAATTTTCCATTCGAAATACTGAACCCCTGATACTAACCCATACCGTACTAGACTCTGACTACAAATCCTAATATGATGGAGAAAAATAACCCAAATAGAATAGAAATACAAGCAGTTCACAGTAGGCACGGTGTATATTTTGTCTTGCCTTTTGCATGATATAGGTTAGGAGTTATAAATCTTGTCAATTTTTTGTTGAAAATAGTTCTCCATGTGTTTGGAAAGTTAACAAATATGTGAATTTCTGTTTCCCTTTCTCTGTAGGCTATTCAGCACATGTATTTTCATATGCACATATAGAATCTTACCTGGTATCACACGTACATTCCTGTGAGGTGGCTAACTTGGCAGATACAAAGTGTGAGAAGAGATCACTCCTCCTAAACGCTTTTGGAACTGAAAATTCGAAATGTGAGTGAGCTTCCTAGTTGAACAACATTATACATAAATCCATGTTCAGTAAAATTAATATTTTTGGATCTGTAGATGATATATATTTCACGATGAATTTTGATTGGCATATATATTGCTACTTTTTAATGTCTTTGTTTGTGTTTTGTATATATATATATATAATATATATATATATATATATATATATATATATATATATATATATATATATATATATATATAATATATATATATATATATATATATATATATATATATATATATATATATATTTATATATATATATATATATATATATATTATATATATATATATATATTATTACATATTTTTTTTCCTAGTTCTGAAAACTAACTTCAGTGACTGTTGCATACAAATCCTAATATTTCTCCAGTAACTGATCCAGTTTAACATTAATGCAAGTAGATTCCTATGGGACATGATGTATATTTTGATGTTAGTTTTTATTCAACACTGGTTCATTACTATTTCTTCAATTTATGCACATCATAGTATATATATTTCATCCAGAAGTTAGTAAATTTGTACTCATTTGTTTCACTTTCAATCACTTCCTGCTTCAGAACACATGTATTCCTCCATGTTTCTTGACTGGTCTTTTCATGAGACTTCTTCCCAAACACATTATTTTTGATTTCCATAATCACTTTTGAAGCAAAACTCACACACTCTTCATGATAAACCATAACCCTAATATTACTATTAGATGTATAACTCGTTGGAATGAATGTATGTATATCAATATAAGATTTCCCGTATTTTTTCAGATATCAATTCGATCCATTATTTAAAGTTGGAACTAGTTATATTATTTATTCACAGTATGGTCTACTGATGAATTATCTCTATATTCATAGACACAGAGTACACCTATTTGTACACCCAATACTAATTTTATGTCTTCAAAATATTGCTGCAAGAAATGGTGGAAGAAATACTCATGTCTCCTGATCTATATATTCATTTTATCAAAGTAATATTTTGGACACAAAAAGCAAAGGTCATACTTATGATTGTACCAATGTAAAAGTCATTCTAGCATTGGAGGAAGAGACAACCAAGAGACTGTCTCATGCAACAGCAAAGGGTTTATTCGGGGTCCAGAATGCTGGGGCTCAGACCTAATTTGAATAGAGCCTCGAGCCCTTAGAACATCTTAAGCAGAGCTTACATACTTAACTTGGAGAGGGAAGGGAAGGAAGTTTATTGGTGGTTCAGGGCGAATGGACGGTTTGTGTGCAACTGAGTGAGGGATTACATTCTGCAGTTTGGCATTTGGGGACAGAACATTCTGGGAACAAGATTACCAAACAATTCTCAAGATTTCAATAGTGTTTTGTTAAGAATACAGAAAAACAGGAAGTGACAAATACCTATTTTATTAATCTTTCATTCCCCACTTCTTCTTCTGGTTACGTTTAATCATAAAAGTGATCATTGAGGGGTGTCACATTTTATGTCTGCTAGTGGGGTATATTGTTGTCTGATTACCAAAATTTAACTTGTCCAATTTGAGCTTGAAGAAATGAAACTACACGGTGGAGCAAACAGGGTCTAGAGTTAGCAATAATATGATGATTATTAATGGACCGGCCAAAGCTGATAAAAGCGTAGTTTACCAGGGGGACTGTGTGAACGAAGACTGTAACCACCCTTTTGGGGCCTCTCTCTCTCGTTGATGCGCTTTAAGGTGTCTTCTCAATTTACTCATAGATAATTTTACAACCAGTATGATCGGAATAAAAACAACATTCTTCCCTCAATACAGCACAATGGCCCCCTTTTCTCATGAAGAGGAGGTCCAACCCTCGCCTTTTCTGTAAAACAACTTCAGAGAGAGATTTTAAAGATTCCTGTAAGGCTGTGATGGAGGTTTAATATCTTAAAGCTTTGTTCTACTGCTGCTTCTAATTGGGTCATTTGTTGTGTTCCATGGACTACGGCAGTGGTTCCTGTGCCCAGCCCTGCAGCAACTTCTATTCCTAATAGGATGGCTAAAGTGAGGAATACAGATTCCCGGCAGAACCAGGTTGTATGCCCCCCGCTATTTGATCTTAATGAACCTGCATCATGATAGAGCACTCTGGGAAACATCTGCACCATTACATAATTAATTGCACCAGTTGACAATTTTATGAAAACATAAACAATGTTTAAGTATATAGAATAATACTCTTGTTGGTATGGACAGGGCAAGGCACCTAAGATAGCACCGAAAACAGAGAAACAGTCCTATTTGGTTGCAACCGGATATAGAGGGCATTGCTTCTGTTTTAATCAATTAATCCCTTGAACCCCAAGTTTAGGTAGTTTTAGAATTTTGTCCCCAATATGTAATGGAAGGGGCTCAGAAGTTCACAGTCTGCAGAAGTCCACAAAAAGCAGTTTTTGTTTCTTTTTTTTTTTCCTCTGTTCTGGGCAAGTTAACTTTTTAAGGACACCTAGGAGAGGGAGAGCTTTTTTCTTCTCTTTTTTGTTTTCTCCCTGCCAGCTGTTACCATGGGGTCCAGTTGGTAACTTCTTTATCTTACAAATGTAGCCATCCCTGTGAAGCCCCAGCTCAAGGCCAGAGGCCTTGTTCACATATTTTGTGAAAAATTAGTAAGGGGCTGTCTAGCTTAGGAGTGCTGATTTTTCCAGCCAGTTGCCAAGTAGAACAGGCAACATGAAAAGAGGAAGTTTGTCTACATTGAACTCTTTTATAGGGACTCTTTTGCTGAAAGTCCTAAAGTCAGCCTTGGTGAAGAATTTTGGAGAAGGTCAGTTAAGACTTTTTTGTGGGCCTTTTACAGAGGGGAAAGATGGGGAAGGCGGGGGGGAGAGCAGCTACATGGATCTGTGTATGAGAAAGGAGAGATGTAAAAGAATAATGAGAAAGGGGTTTGGGATTTTCCTAGCAACAAAATCGTGAGCAGTAGAACAGGTAGAGCAGAGGGGAAGATGGGAGTGAGTATCCCAAAAAGTCTCTGAGGGACTTTAAATTTTTAGTAACCTGTTTTCAGTGATGACAAAGCAACTTTGAAAGCCATTTTTATTACATCTTGGATAGGGTTCTGAGGGCTCTCCTCAGCTGGTTTGAGCTTTGGTATAGCTGGTAAGAGGACCTGGTGGGACCCGGTGCGGGCACTGACAGAAGAAGAGAGGAGTGAGTTGGTGGAGGGGTGCCTCACTACCTGATACCTCAGCAAGGGGGCAATTGTCTGAGAACCGAGGTTTGGGTTTTGATCTAGAAATTGGAGGGGAGAAATAAGGTTGCTGAGGTGGGAGTGACAGCAGAGATTCTGGAGCAGAAGGCAGAGGGTGAGGATCTATTGGAGAAGCATAGTTCAGGATGTGAGAGAAGGAGGGAATTGGCCTGCCCATAGGGGAATCTCCTTTCACCCTTTTGAGCACTTGCAGAAGTTAAAAAGGTCACACAGAATTTGAGGATCTAGAGACCCATCTGGGGGCCATCAGTTTTGATTGTCTAATTGGTAATATGCTCAATGCTGTGTACTGAATTTGATGAGGAGTTTGGATTCCACCAGGCAGCCCCTGTATGCTCACATCCCCATGACTTACAGAAGAAGTCGGCTTTTGCCCCACACAGCCATGGCTGTTTGTGGTTTTGATAGTCCGCCGGGAAAACATAGTAATCTAGGCTAGCCAACCTGCATCTGGCTCGTGTGTCCCTACATCCATAATGTTTGTTTCCATTATCTATGGTACAGAAGGCATTTAACGGAATTTTAGTGGGATCCTCTTCTTCAGGGATATCCCAATAGGAACGACCTATAACCAGCTGACAAATATCTGAGTGGAGAGATGGCCACCAGGTCCCTAAGGGGGCTGTATGCGAGATAGATCATACTTCTTGTCTAGTAGGATTTGTGATTAGCCATCGCTGCTGTACGGGCTGATGAGCATTAGGACTACTTGTGGCCAAGGGGAGAATCTATAGCCTTATCCACCTGGTGAATACACCATTTGAAAGGGTTACCACTCTTTTCCAGTATCCAGCCAGAGTCTGGAGAGGGCGCAGGCTTGAGATGAGAGGCATGGATCCAGCAAGTGATTCCGTCTACATATACCACTGTAGGTGTTATAAGTAGCACCTGGTATGGTCCTTTTCAGCCGGGTTCCAGGGATGACACCTGATGTCGTCTTATGTAGACGAAGTCTCTTACTTGATATCCATGTGGAGTCCCCTCGTCCCCAGGGTGGTAGGCAGTGGCCAGCTGTTTCCACAGGTATCGCTGAGTTCTTTCAAGAGCTTTTAGTCTGTCAAGCAAGTATTTCTTGCATGAAACAGTGCATAAGGCACATTTCAACATAAGTCCTGGCTGAGTTCTGGAAGGAGCTGGACAAAACTGCTATTCTAAGCAGACACCTCAGGCGTAAGGCACTTTAACCATAATTTTCAGGTGAGGATGTTGAAAATTATGAAACAATTTTAAGATACAATTCACAAAATTTTATACCTTAACATCTTTTTTTGTCAACAGATACCATACTATGATTTACTATCCTTGTCCAAATTAATGCACTGATACACACTGTGACATTTTCCCAATTAAAAATTGGTTAAAAAAAAGACTGAATGATTGGGAAGTTACTTGCCAACTTGGAAGTAGAATTCTTTAGTTTTCCATTTTAAGTATTTAAGTTCTCTGGCATGAATTATCTGAAATCATAAACTAAAAAATTACCTAAACCCGACTTTTAACTTCAAGATTGTGCAATGCTTCAAAAACCCATCCAGATACCATATTGTTACAATAAAACATCATCCTTTAGACACACATTCAGCTAAGATCATTCCCAAGAAACAATTTATAATATCAACACATTATTGCACATGTCTTAAATGGCCAGAAACAAAGACAAAAGACAGACAGAAAGGAGCTCCAGACTATGGCTGACAGGACAGAAGCCTTTAAAACAGCAGAAAAGAGAAAAATCTCCTACACCAGTGGCACGATATATGTCCCCACAAGGGCATCAGATGTTTTCACAGAGGGGGAACCTGAAATGCAGTATCAAAGGTTTCCATGGTGACTTTACTGCATTTAGTGTCTGCTTTTTCTTTTTCTCTTTTTTAAGAAGACAGAGGTGGCATAATACTTACAGTGCAGGGAACGAAGGAGGGAATTCACTGAAGCAACAGGACTTCGGCAGCTGCTGGGAGTCCCTCAGTCCCGACTTTTACTTACAGGATTAGCTCCTCTGGTTCGGTTCCACCCCAAGCACGCTGAATCTCCTAACATTTCAGTAGTCAGCTCTCAAAAATTCCAGGGTCAGGGGCGGTATCAAAATTTGTAACTTAAATTTCGGTTCCAGACCTTGAAGCCAATTAATACCAATTTAATATAAGGACAGGGTTTGAGAAAAAGTAAAAGGGAGGTTTACTGCTTTGCTAACAAAGAGAAAAACAGGGGACTTTGTCCAAAGTTGTGACTCTCTTGATCTGGAGGGACAAGGGGTTTTAAAGGAGTTTCACTTGTTAACCTGGGAGATACTCAGTTATTAGGTTCCCAGCAGGCATTGCCCTCTGCCGTGGGTGTGCTCCAGACAGCCAGCTAGGGGCTTCTCTCATCCTGCTTAACAAAGGCGGATATAGTGCATCACATTTCTTTAAAACACAGTCCAAAGGGGTGTCAGGCTTACATGATTTATTACCCATTTTCAAGTCCAATATCCTTAAGTTTTTACCACAGAAATCACACAACAAAACGCACAAAAACAAACAAATAAAAAACATTTAGAACACAGAACAAAACACACACACACAAAAAAAACAGAAACTCGGCAAATAAACAGAAAACCAGAGGAGCAATGCAGCGTTTTGCTAAAGCTCCGGGTTAGGAGCTCCTGCATGCCAGTCGGCACCTCTCTACACTTTCAGAGGTATTCCCTACAGAACAGAACAGAGGAAAGAAGGATTCCTATTACTGTCCCAGACAGGAGTATATGTGAGCCTTCCCAGGCCACCTCTCTGTCATCAGAAGAGTACTCCCTTAACCGGATATCAGATGTTATAAAGGCGCCTCTTACCTATGAAGGCCTCCTCCACCAGGTGCTTTATAATAGTTTTAGTGCGATGGTTCACTGCAGTGATCCACGGACTGAAGGCTCATTCCAAGGTTTTGGAACTTGGCTCTCCAGCCCGGAGTCCTGGAGGATAGGCCAGCTTCAGAATTTCCAGCAGTCTGGCTTTGTGATCTGGTCGGGTCATGTTGCTGGGGAACTCCAAAATGTTAGTCCAGGACACAAGAAAAAACCACTGACTCCAATTAAAATCAAATTAAGGCAAGCTTAATATATCAAGCAGCCGGGCTGCCTCTCCCTCTCAAACTGGCGGGAACAAGACAGCAACCCCACCTTTCCTACAGCCCAGCTTTATAGCCCAGAAAGTTACACAAAAGGAGGGTTACAGAAAACAGAACTTTGACAAGCATCACACTAATTGTAGTTTACATTTTTTTTTCTGGCCCCAGCATCAGAAATTATGAGGACCATTAGAGCCTCTGAGAGGGTTGTTGTCTGGCCAGGGAAGGCGAATATTTATGAGGTGTCATTAAAGTTTCAGAATGGGCTGTTATCTGGTCAGAGAGCCAGGCATGGGTGAGTTCAAAACATGGTCAGGCATTCTAAGCAGGTTCAGAATTTGCAGTAATTTATAGTAAAGCAAAAATTATCTTTTCATGGCTTTGTGGCAAGATGGCTCACAATTTTAATGAAAGATCATGTTGGGTGATCAACCCTGTCCCTTACTTTTGGAAAATCCTCTACCACCTCCAAGGTTGTGAACTCCTGAGCATTTTCCATTCCAGATATGTATTCACAGAATTTCTAACTCTTCTTCTCTAATTGTGTCTTACTTGGGGCGAAGGTAATGTCAAGCCATTGTTCTGGATGAGAGTGGGAAGAATATTGTGCAGCACATAATTGCATACACATTGGATTCACTTTCCAATTTTCCAATTGAAATACTGAATTCCTGACAATAACCCATACCCTTCTAGACGCTAACTAGAAATACTAATATGATGGAGAAAAATAACCCAAACGGAATTGAAATATAAGCAGTTCAGAGGAGGCATGGTGTATATTGGACTTGCCTTTTGCAAGATAAATGGTAGGTGTTATAAATCTAGTCATTTTTTAATTGAAATTGTTTTATATGTGTATTAAAGTTAACAAATATGTGAATTCCTATCTCCCTTTCGCTGTAACCTATTCAGCACATTAATTTTTATATGCACATATAGAATCCTACCTGATATCACACGTACATTTTTGTGAGGTGCCTGACATTGCAGATACAAATTGTGAGAAGAGATCACTCCACCTAAACGCTGTTGGAACTGAAAATTCAAGCTAATGGTGAGCTTCCTAGTTTAATAACATTATACATAAATCCATGTTCAGTAAAATGAATATTTTTGGATCTGTGGATGATATATATTTCATGGTGAAATTCGATTGGCATATATAATTCTACTTTTGAATGTCTTTGTGTGTGTTTGTGTGTGTGTGTGTATACATATATACACACACACACACAAACACACAATATATAAATCTCTAGATTTTTCAAAATATGAAATATATGTGTCTTATATACACTCCCTAAATTCATTCATGTTCATGTATGTGGATTAATATTCAACTTTTCACAAGATTATTCTCAGAAATATTCATCCACCTGAAATACATATTTGTTTTCTAGTACTGAAAACTAACTTCAGTGAAAGGTGCAAACAAATCCTAGTATTTCTACATTAACTGACCTAGTTTAACATCAATGCAAGTAGATTCCTATGGGACATGATGTGTATTTTGACATTAATTATTATTCAACACTGGTACATTACTATTTCTTCAGTTTATACACATCATAGGATATATATTTCATCCACTACTTAGCAAATTTATAGGCATTTGTTTCACTTTCAATCACTTCTTGCTCCACAACACATGTATTTCCCTATGTTTCTTGACTGGTCTTTTCATGAGACTTTTTTTCAAATATATTATTTTCGATTTCCATGATCAATTTTTAAGCAAAACTCACACACCCTTCATGATAAAGCATAACCCTAAGATGACGATTAGATATATAACTGGTTGGAATGATTGATTGTGTATCATTATAACATTTCTTATATATTTTCAGATATCCATTCAATCCATTATTTAAAGTGGATCCAGTTATATTATTTATTCCCAGTATGGTCTATTCATGCGTTATTGCTATATTCATAGACAGAGGGTATACCTATTTGTACCCCAATACAAATTTATATGTTCTCAAAATATTGCTCCTGGAAATGGTGGAAGAAATACTCATGTCACGTGATATACACATACATTTTATCACAGAAATATTCTGGACACAAAAAGCAAAGGTCACACTTTCAATTGTACCAAAGCCTAAATGGAAAGTGAGCATGGATTACTAAAAACATACATGTCCAGGTTGCCTAATGCTCTCAAATGTCAATCCTATTGGTGACTACATATTTGTTTCTTCCTAAGATTATATGTTCAACCTCAAGCCTGTTGAAAATGTCTAATCCTATCACTCACTTTGTACTTTGCTTGATTTCCTAATGTCTTTATTGATATCTGCTTTCCCTCATATTTTTCCCAGTTCATCATTATGACTGACTCTTCACATGTGCTGACATTTACACTCACTCTCTATCCGAAACCCTATTGCTAAAAAACGTTTTGTCCAAATCCTATACTCACTCTTCATTCTAAACCTAACGAGTACCTTCCTCATCGTACTGAATATCGCTTTTTGACTGGATGTTCTCTTCAACATTCAATCATCCAAGGTACAAGGTCCTATGCCTTTGTATACTGATTTATCTGAGACAACTGTGCAGCACATAACTCAAAGCTAAGAATACCACTTAAGGGTCCAATTCCCTTCTGGGCTTCAAATCTTTCCTAATTTTCTGCTTTCATACTTATATTTCACCTATATACTCTTGTAAATATCGAAGGTTGCCAATACCATTATTCATCTCGCAAAATGATTCGTAACCCAAATCAAACATGTTATTAACCCTAAACATACACTGTTCCCTCAATATAACTTACAGAAAAGCAGGGCAGAGTTGGTCTTACAATATAGGAATGTAGGTGATCTTCCACCTTCTGAGAACCTCAAAGATCCATTGAGAAATGATCCTTGGAGAAGATTTATGCAGCTATGTAGGACCTGAGAGAGCAATAGAAATCTTCCATGGCAAACAACCTGGTCAGGATAAATTGATGGGTCTAAATCAGCCTCTCTCTTCTTATTGTAGAGAAGTTGGAAGAAACCAGGCCTGTGTGGAGAGCTGTTCCCAGGTGCCTAAGGTTGATATTCCATTCTAACTTCTGAATGTGTCACTGGATGTTGGGGCAGCCTTCATCTCATGGGAACCTTGGAAGCAACTGTTAGGACAAAGTGGTTTTCAAGGCAGTGACCTCATTCAGTTCCTGAAGGAAGTGACCTCTTCTCACTTCCTTGGTGATGGAATTCTCTGAACTTGGGATCCAGGAAGCCAGGCACCCAGAGCCAGACCCAATCCTAGTCCCATTGGGCTAACTTGTTTGCTTTTCCCAAGAACAGAGTCAGTCTTTCTTGGTACCTACTGATGTGAGGATGGCCAAATGCCAGCAGATCTCTGAAGAGGTACCTTCCCTGAGAAAGCAGGTAGTGGCTCACCGCTGTCTCCTGACAACTTCACAGAGTTGGCCAAGGAGACCAGATCTGAGACAGGACAGGCCATTTCGTGGGAACATAATATGGCCCACCAGTCAGAAGACACTCTGGATAGTCACATACCTACTTGGGGGAAGGAGGTGGCTTTGCCGTTGTGGGTGTGAGTTTGTGGTTTTTTTCTCATGTTCTGAGAATAGGTAGGAAAGGCGTTTTTTTTTTTTGGTGTGGAGTGGACTGTTTCTAGTAAGTCCTTTGACATTGTGAGGGTTTCTATGTCTGTGTATCCCACTGTATCTGTGGTTGTAGACATTAGAAAAGAGAATGCATCAATGGACTTGTTTTCTCGAGTAGAAAGCTTCCCCACATTAATACTGCCCAATTGATTAATGGACTTCACTTTGCCTTATGGATGGGCAACACCTACTGTCTTCTTAAGTTACTCTTTTCTTCGTGAATTCTGGCCACTCTACAGAATACGCTCATGGTTTTGTGTCCCAGATATGTAACACCACAAGGCTCTGTGACATGGCCATGTACTGGATAGCTGAAGAGAATGAGAGCATCTCAGAAAACTCAGATATCAGTGTGACCAGTAAAGTCTCAGTGAAGAAACCCTTCTTGGGCCATTTGCTTACTTCTGATTCAATTACCCTGAATGTCAGGAAGGTCTTTGCCTCATGCCAACCCTTTGTGAAGCCTGAAGAAAACTGTTTTCATATGGAAATGAATGGGCTTCACCTGTGGCTCTTTGCTTAATTGCTTTGGAATGGGATGTGTCTGAATCAGTCTCTGGTCCTTGTGTGAGGCTGTGACTTAGATTCTCAGCACCCAATGGATCTGAATAAAAATCCCATGTGCTTCCCAAACCGAAATGGCCAAAAGAGAAGTCATTGTGAATGAATTTTTTGCCTTCTTGTTTTAGGTTCCTGACCTCCAACAAGTGAGAATAGGGATCCTTTGGATTAAATGAGTTCTTCAAATCCATGCAGAGGCTAGCCCATATTTGCTTGCGTTTTCTCATGACTCCAAATCACTTAAAGAATCCATACCTCACAGCCAGTAGGCCTCAAATTGGGGAAGCGGAACACTTTAACAGCAGGAATATTTGATCACTCCTGGTTCACAGGAGGAGTGTCCAGGCCACCATGATTTTAGGCAAATGAGGGGCAAGTGAGCTTATTTTGGACACTTTCTTAGGCTGTGCCCCTCATAGAAATCTCCAGCCAGAGGTTATGATGAGTGTCTTTATGGAAGAAGATGAGGGCCCTGTGGGAGTGTTTTGATTTTAATTGCGGTCATTTTTGTGGTGGTTGGAAAGAATGACTGGGTCCACCTGAGCTTGAACTCTGGTGTGATTCCCCTTAGAGACTGAGTTCTAGAACTGAACTCAGAGAAGTATTGCCATGAATCGTGTTTAGATTTTAGAAGGCCATGCAGGAGACTCACCCATGAAAACTGAGATCTAGGCCCAGTGTGTCTTTCCACAAAACAATGGGAATCTCAGGCAGGATATCACATGATTTTATTCTGAAAGATTGGCAGGTATAGTTGAGAGTCAAAACACACATGGACCTCACATTGTAGACCTCAATTTGCCTGGCTTCATGTGACCTTTTGGCAACTCTTTGAGAAGCCTTGCCTGTGAGTGTTCTCCAAAGCTTTCATTGAAATGAGCTTTCTCAACACTTAATGGTTCCTGAATGATTTGAAACCCACAGTGCCTCCAACTTAATCTTTGAAAAATGGCTAGATAAATACCATGAAATTTTTGAAATTCCCATGACCAGGTGGCACTGGAGAAACTTTGGAAGTCCTGTGGTTGATCATGTGTATACCAGAGAATGCCTTGTTTTACTGGGTTTTATGTAAATGGTGTAGAACAGAGATGCCAGTAATTAGTATCCTGCTGAGTAGTGGGCCTAGAGCAGTGGTGGGCAGGTGTGTGATAAAACACCATGGTGGGGCCATGTGGATCGGCCATTGGCTTCCAAATGGATTATGACTGACATAGTGCGGAAATCAGACACTTATATGTAAAGGCATTTTTTATATGGAGAGGTTTCAGGGCAATGTTCAGAATCAGATAACTATGGTTATTGGGGCAAGCTATGTTGGATAGAAGCATGGTTGGTGCATTCTCCTGCAGACCCTGACCCACCACACGTGACAGAACTCCCTCCAGCACTGTATTCTAGTAGAACTCCTTGTATTTGGTGAAGCAAATACCAAATTCCCAGTGCAGCAGCAAGAAACACCACGAAAAGTGGAGGATGACCAAATGTCTTCAGAGTCCACACGAGGAGACACTTAGCCTCCAGTGGCCACAGTTTACCTACAAAGAGAGAATTCAGCACTGCTGCCTCATGGTCGTTGGAATATAAGAAACCATGTCTTCCAGGTCACATAGATGCAGACCCATCTTTGATGGTCTCACTACAAAGGAAGTTAAAGCTCATGACAACAACATATATTTCAAGTGCCCAACCTCAGAGGCAGTTTCCCAAGAAGTCTTAGGCCAGCAGAGCTCCATGTTTGTAGAGTGTTTACCCTGTTCTTTACTTTTGGAAACTCCTCTACCACCTCCAAGATATGTATTCACAGATTTTCACACTTTTCTACTCTAATTGTGTCTTACTTGGGGCCAAGCTAATATCAAGGCATTGTTCTGAATGTGAGTGGAAAGATTTTTGTGTAACACATATTTACAAACACATTCGATTCATTTTTCAATATTCTATTTGAAATACTGAAGCCCTGAAACTAACACATACCCTACTATACTCTGAATTATAATTCTAATATGATGGTGAAAAATAACCCAAACAGAATAGAAATACAAGCAGTTCCGAGGAGGCATGGTGTATTGTTACAATTGGTTTTTGCATTATATAGTGTAGGAGTTATAAATCTAGTCAATTTTTTTTTGTTGAAATAGTTCTACATGTGTTTTTAAAATTAAAAAATATGTGAATTCCTGTCTCCCTTTCTCTGTAGCCTATTCAGCACATGTATTTTTATATGCACATATAGAATTCTACCTGGTACCACACGTACATACTTGTGAGGTAACTGAATTGGCAGATGCAAATTGTGCTAAAGGATCACTCCTCCTAAATGCTGTTGGAACTGAAAATTCAACCTATGGGTGAGCTTCCTAGTTGAATATCATTATACATTAATCCATGTTCAGTAAAATGAATATTTTTCGATCTGTGGATTATATAAATTTCATGATGAATTTTGATTGGCATATATATTGCTACTTTTTTTTCTTTTATTGGTTGCTCAAAACATTACAAATCTCTTGACATATAATATTTCTTACATTAGATTCAAGTGGCTTATGAACTCCCATTTTTAGCCCAAATAGAGATTACAGAATCACATCGGTTACACATCCACATTTTTACATAATGCCCTATTAGTTACTGTTGTATTCTGCTACCTTTCCTATACTCTACTATCTCCCCTCCCCTCCCTTCCTATCTTCTCTTTTTCCCCCATCTACTGTAATTCATTTCACTCCATGTTTATTTTCCCATTCCACTCACAACGATATGTAATTTTGTGTAACAATGAGGGTCTCCCTCCATTACCATGCAATTTCCCTTTTCTCTTACTTACCCTCCCACCTCATGTCTCTGTTTAAAGTTAATCTTTTCTTCCTGCTATTGCTCCCTGCTCTGTTCTTAGTTGCTCTCATTATATCAAAGAAGACATTTGGTATTTATTTTTTAGGGATTGGCTATTTTCACTAAGCATAATCTTCTCCAGTGCCATCCATTTTTCTGCAAATTTTATGATTTTGTCATTTGTTAGGGCTGCGTAATACTTCATAGTGTATAAATGCCACATGTTTTTTATCCATTCATCTATTGAAGGGCATCTGGGTTGGATCCACAGTGTTTCAGTTGTGAATTGTACTGCTATGAAAATCGATGTAGTAGTATCCCTGTATTACTCTCTTTTAAGGTCTTCAGGGAATAGTCCGAGAAGGGCAATAGCTGAGTCAAATTGTGGTTCCATTCACAGCTTTCCCAGGAATCTCCATACTGCTTTCCAAATTGGCCACACCAGTTTACAGTCCCACCAGCAATGTACAAGAGTATCTTTTACCCCACATCCTTGCCAGCACTTGTTGTTTGACTTCATAATGGCTGCCAATTTACTGGAGTGAGATGGTATCTTAGGGTGATTTCGATTTGAATTTCTCTGACTGCTAGAAATGGTGAGCATTTTTTATGTACTTGTTGATTGATTGTATGTCCTCCTCTGAGAAGTGTCTGTTCAAGTCCTTGACCCATTTTTTTAATTGGGTTATTTGTTATCTTATTGTCTATTTTTTTGAGTTCTTTGTATATTCTGGATATTAGGGCTCTATCTGAAGTGTGAGGAGTAAAAATTTGTTCCCATAATGTATGCTCCTTATTTACCTCTCTTATTCTTTCTCTTGCTGAGAAAAAACTTTTCAGTTTAAGTAGTCCCATTTGTTGATTCTTGTTATTAACTCTTGTGCTATGGGTGTCCTATAAAGGAATTTGGAGCCCAACCCCATAATATGTAGATCAGAGCCAACTTTTTCTTCTATCAGACACAGAGTCTCTGATTTGATATCTAGCACCTTGATCCACTATGAGTTAACTTTTGTGCATGGCGACAGAAAGGAATTCAGTATCATTTTGTTGCATATGGATTTCCATTTTTCCCAACACCATTTGTTGAAGATACTATATTTCCTCCATTGCATGCTTTTAGCTCCTTTTTCAAATATAAGATAGTTGTAGCTTTTTGGATTAGTCTCTGTGTCCTCCATTCTGTACCATTGGTCCACCCGCCTGTTTTGGTACCTGTACCATGCTGTTTTTTTTGTTGTTGTTGTTTTATTTTGTTTTTTTTTAAATTAATTTTATTGTAGGTTGTTCAAAACATTACATAGTTCTTGATATATCATGTTTCACACTTTGATTCAAATGGGATATGAGCTCCCATTTTTACCCCATATACAGATTGCAGAATCACATCAATTGCACAACCATTGATTTACATATTGCCATTCTGGTGACTGTTGTATTCTTCTGCCTTTCCTATCCTCTACTATCCCCCCTCCCCCTCCCCTCCCCTCTTCTCTCTCTACCCCCTCTACTGTAATTCATTTCTCCCCCTTATATTTTTCCTCCTTTCCCCTCACTTCCTCTTGTATGTAATTTTCTATACCCCTGAGGGTCTCCTTCCATTTACATGCAATTTCCCTTCTCTCTCCCTTTCCCTCCCACCTCTCATCCCTGTTTAATGTTAATCTTCTTCTCATGTTCTTCGTCCCTACTCTGTTCTTAGTTACTCTCCTTATATCAAAGAAGACATTTGGCATTTGTTTTTAAGGGATTGGCTAGCTTCACTTAGCATAACCTGCTCTTATGCCATCCATTTCCCTCCAAATTCTATGATTTTGTCATTTCTTAATGCAGAGTAATACTCCATTGTGTATAAATGCCACATTTTTTTTTATCCATTCTTCTATTGAAGGGCATCTAGGTTGATTGCACAGTCTTGCTATTGTGAATTGTGCTGCTATGAACATGGATGTAGCAGTGTCCCTATAGTGTGCTCTTTTTAGGTCTTTAGGGAATAGACCGAGTAGGGGAATAGCTGGATCAAATGGTGGTTCCATTCCAAGCTTTCCAAGAAATCTCCATACTGCTTTCCAAATTGGGCGCACCAATTTGCAGTTCCACCAGTAATGTACAAGAGTACCCTTTTCCCGACATCCTCGCCAGCACTTGTTGTTTGACTTTCTAATGGCTTCCAATCTTACTGGAGTGAGATGGTATCTTAGGGTGGTTTTGATTTGCATTTCTCTGACTGCTAGAGATGGTGAGCATTTTTTCATATACTTGTTGATTGATTGTATGTCCTCCTCTGAGAAATTTCTGTTCAGGTCCTTGGCCCATTTGTTGATTGGGTTATTTGTTATCTCATTGTCTAATTTTTTTAGTTCTTTGTATATTCTGAATATTAGGGCTTTGTCTGAAGTGTGAGGAGTAAAGATTTGTTCCCAGGACGTAGGCTCAATATTTACCTCTCTTATTAGTTTGAGTAAGTCCCATTTGTTGATTCTAGTTATTAACTCTTGTGCTATGAGTGTCCTATTGAGGAATTTGGAGCCCGACCCCACAGTATGTAGATCATAGCCAACTTTTTCTTCTATCAGACGCCGTGTCTCTGATTTGATATCAAGTTCCTTGATCCACTTTGAGTTAACTTTTGTGCATGGCGAGAGAAAGGGATTCAGTTTCAATTTGTTGCATATGGATTTCCAGTTTTCGCAACACCATTTGTTGAAGATGCTAGCCTTCTTCCATTGCATGCTTTTAGCCCCTTTATCGAATATAAGATAGTTGTAGTTTTGTGGATTGGTTTCTGTGTCCTCTATTCTGTACCATTGGTCCACCCGCCTGTTTTGGTACCAGTACCATGCTGTTTTTGTTACTATTGCTCTGTAGTATAGTTTGAAGTCTGGTATAGCTATACCGCCTGATTCACACTTCCTGCTTAGCAATGTTTTTGCTATTCTGGGCCTTTTATTTTTCCATATGAATTTCATGATTGCTTTCTCTATTTCTACAAGAAATGCCATTGGGATTTTGATTGGCATTGCATTAAACCTATTGAGAACTTTTGGTAATATGGCCATTTTGATGATGTTAGTTCTACCTATCCATGAACAGGGTATATTTTTCCATCTTCTAAGATCTTCTTCAATTCTCTGTTTAGGGTTCTGTAGTTTTGAATGTAAATGTCTTACACCTCTTTTGTTAGGTTGATTCCCATGTATTTTATTTTTTCTGAGGATATTGTGAATGGGGTGCTTGTCCTCATTTCCATTTCAGAGGATTTGTCACTGATATACAGGAATGCCTTTGATTTATGCGTGTTGATTTTATATCCGGTCACTTTGCTGAATTCATTTATTAGCTCTAATAGTTTCTTTGTAGACCCTTTTGGCTCTGCTAGGTATAGAATCATGTCATCTGCAAATAGTGATAATTTGAGTTCTTCTTTTCCTATTTTTATGACTTTAATTTCTTTCGTCTAATTGCTCTGGCCAGTGATTCGAGAACTATGTTGAACAGAAGTGATGAGAGAGGGCATCCCTGTCTTGTTCCAGATTTTAGAGGGAATGCCTTCAGTTTTTCTCCATTCAGAATGATGCTAGCCTGAGGCTTAGCATAGATTGCTTTTACAATATTGAGGTATGTTCCTGTTATCCCTAGTTTTTCTAGAGTTTTGAACATAAAGGGATGCTGTACTTTGTCGAATGCTTTTTCCGCATCTATCGAGATGATCATATGGTTCTTATTTTTAAGTCTATTGATGTGGTGAATAACATTAATTGATTTCCGTATATTGAACCAACCTTGCATCCCATGGATAAATCCTACCTGATGATGGTGCACAATTTTTTTGATATGTTTTTGTATCCGGTTCGCCAGAAGTTTATTGAGGATTTTTGCATCTAGGTTCATTAGAGATATTGGTCTGTAGTTTTCTTTCTTTGGAGTGTCTTTGTCTGGTTTAGGAATCAGGGCGATGTTGGCCTCTTAGAATGAATTTGGAAGTTCTCCCTCTTTTTCATTTTCCTGAAATAGCTTGAAAAGTATTGGTATTATTTCCTCTTTAAAGGTTTTGTAAAACTCTGCTGTATACACATCCGGTCCTGGGCTTTTCTTAGTTGGTAGTCTTTTGATGGTTTCTTCTATTTCCTCAATTGATATTGGTCTGTTTAGGTTGTCAATATCCTCCTGACTCAATCTGGGCAAATCATATGACTTAAGAAATTTATCGATGCCTTCACTATCTTCTATTTTATTGGAGTATAAGGATTCAAAATAATTTCTGATAATCTTCTGTATTTCTGAAGTGTCTGTTGTGATATTGCCTTTTTCATCCCGTATGCTAGTAATTTGAGTTCTCTCTCTTCTTCTCTTCGTTAGCGTGGCTGAGGGTCTGTCAATTTTATTTATTTTTTCAAACAACCAACTTTTAGTTTTGTCAATTTTTTTAATTGTTTCTTTTGTTTCGATTTCATTAATTTCAGCTCTGATTTTAATTATTTCTTGTCTTCTACTTTTTTGCCGTTGTTTTGCTCTTCTTTTTCTAGGACATTGAGTTGAAGTATTAGATCATTTATTTGTTGTTTTTTTTTTCTTTTTTTAAGGATTGAACTCCAAGCAATAAATTTTCCTTTTAGAACTGCTTTCAATGTGTCCCATAGATTCCGACATGTTGTGTCTGTGTTTTCATTTATCTCTAAGAATTTTTCAATTTCCTCCTTGATGTCTTCTATAACCCATTGATCATTCAGTAACCTATTTTTCATTCTCCAAGTGATGCATGATTTTTCCTTACTTCTTTTATCGTTGATTTTCAATTTCATTCCATTATGTTCAGATAAGATGCATGGTATTATCTCTACTCCTTTATATTGTCTAAGAGTTGCCCTGTGACACAATATAAAATCTATTTTTGAGAAGGATCCATGTGCTGCTGAGAAAAAAGTGTAACTGCTTGATCTTGGGTGGTATATTCTATATATGTCAATTAAATCCAGGTTATTAATTATGTTATTGAGTTCTATAGTTTCCTTATTCAACTTTTCTTTGGAAGATCTATCCAGTGGTGAGAGAGGTGTGTTGAAGTCTCCCATAATTATTGTATGGTCGTCTATTAGACTCTTGAACTTGAGAAGAGTTTGTTTAATGAACATAGCTGCACCATTGTTTAGGGCATATATATTTATGATTGTGATGTTTTGTTGGTGTATAGTTCCCTTGAGCTGTATGTAGTGTCCCTCTTCATCCCTTTTGATTAACTTTGGCTTGAAATCTATTTTATATGATATGAGTATGGACACCCCTGCTTGTTTCCAAAGTCCATATGAGTGATATGATTTTTCCCAACCTTTCACCTTCAGTCTATGTATGTCTTTTCCTATCAAATGCGTCTCCTGAAGGCAGCATATTGTTGGGTCTTGATTTGTGATCCATTCTACTAGCCTGTGTCTCTTAATTGGTGAGTTTAAGCCATTAACATTTAGGGTTATTATTGAGATATGGGTTGTTCTTCCAGCGATATTTGTTTATTTATGTTCCTAAACATGGTTTGTTTTCCTCTTTGATTATCCCCAGCCTTTACTGTACTCCCTCCCGCCGTTGGTTTTCATTGATATTTTCCATTTCCTCTTCCTGTAATATTTTGCCGAGGATGTTTTGAAGAGATGGTTTTCTAGCTGCAAATTCTTTTCACTTTTGTTTATCGTGGAAGGTTTTAATTTCATCTTCCATACTGAAGCTTAATTTTGCTGGATACACAATTCTTGGTTGGAACCCATTTTCTTTCAGTGTTTGAAATATGTTATTCCAGGATCTTCTAGGTTTCAGAGTCTGTGTTGAAAGATCAGCTGTTATCCTGATTGGTTTACCCCTAAATGTAATCTGCTTCCTTTCTCTTGTAGCTTTTAAAATTCTCTCCTTATTCTGTATGTTGGGCATCTTCATTATAATGTGTTTAGGTGTGGATCTCTTATGATTTTGCACATTCGGCATCCTGTAGGCTTCTAGGATTTGGGATTCTGTCTCATTCTTCAAGTCTGGGAAGTTTTCTCGTATTATTTCATTGAATAGATTGCTCATTCCTTTTGTTTGGACCTCTATACCTTCCTGTATCCCAATGACTCTTAAGTTTGGTCTCTTTATGTTATCCCATATTCTTGAATGTTCTGCTCATGGTTTCTTAACAGCTTTGCTGAGCTGTCTATGTTCTTCTCCAGTTGAAATACTTTGCCTTCATTGTCTGATGTTCTATCTTCTAAGTGTTCTACTCTGCTGGTAGTATTCTCAATTGAGTTTTTAAGTTGGTTTATTGTTTCCTGCATTTCCAGGATTTCTGTTTGTTTGTTTTTTTATAACCTCGATCTCCCTGTATAATTGATCTTTTGCTTCTTGGATTTGTTTATGTAATTCATTTTGGAAGTGGTTGAAGTGGTCTTTCATTGTCTGATTTTGCTGTCTAATGTCTTCCTTGAGACTCCAGATTATCTGAAGCATGTATATCCTGAATTCTTTATCTGACATTCCATCTGCTGCAGATATTACCTCTTCTAAAGTTGAGTTGACCTGCATTGCTTGTGGTCCTTTCTTTCCTTTACTTTTCATACTGATCGCGTTTCTTTCTGCTTGGTGAAACTGTTGTGTTATTGATTTTTCCCCCTATATATTTATATTGCTCTTGTATAGTTGCAAAGTTTCCCTCGCAGGCTTTGGCGGTGGTTCTGCCCCTCCTCCAATTGGGGCAATGTGCCTACCACGCCGGCAGGTCGCTGTGCCTGTACTTTCGGTGGGCCTGTTCTTTCGGTGGTCACAGGTCCGCCTATCTTGCAGGCGTGAGCAGCGGCTCTGCCCCTCCGCTGGCTGCTAGGCCTGTTCTGTCTGTCGTTTGCAGGTCTGTCTACCTAACAGGCACTGGTGGCGGCCCTGCCCCTCCTCCAACCGGGGTGATGTGTCAGATGGGCCACTGGGCCTGTTTTGTCAGTGGTCACGGTACCGCCTACCTTGCAGGTGCGTGGGGCAACAGTGCCCCTCCGCAGGTTCTGGGCCTGACCTGCCGGTGGGTCGCAGGTCATTCATTTTTTAGTTCTAGTAGTTTTTGTAGACGCTTTTGTGTCTTCTATGTTTAGAATAATGTCACCCGAAAATAGTGATAATTTACGTTCTTATTTTCCTATTTTTATGCCTTTTATTTCTTTAGTCTGTCTAATTGCTCTGGCCAGTGTTTTGAGAACTATATGGAATAGAAGTGGTGAGAGAGGGTATCCCTGACTTGTTCCAGATTTTAGAGAAAATGCCTTCAATTTTTCTGCATTCATAATGATGCTAGCTGAGGCTTTGCATAGATAGCTTTTACAATGTCGAGGTAATTTCCTGTTATCCCTAGTTTTTCTAATGTTTTGAACATAAAGGGATGCTGTACTTTGTCAAGTGCTTTTTTTGCTTCTAACGAGATGATCATATGGTTCTTATCTTTAAGTCTATTGATGTGGTGAATAACATTTATTGATTTCCGTATATTGAACCATCGTTGCATCCCAGGGATGAATCCTACTTGATCATGTTGCATAATTTTTTTGATGTGCCTTTGTATTCGATTCGCCAGAATTTTATTGAGGATTTTTGCATGTAGGTTCATCAGATATATTGGTCTGTAGTTTTCTTTCTTTGAGGTGTCTTTTTCTGATTTCGGAATCAGCGTGATGTTGGCCTCATAGAATGAATTTGGCAGAGCTCCCTCTTTTTCTCTATCCTGAAATAACTTGAAAAGTATTGGTATTAAATCTTCTTTAAATGTTTTGTAAAACTCCGCTGTATAGCCATCCGTTCCTGGGCTTTTCTTGGTTGGTAGTCTTTTGATTGCTTCTTCTGTTTCATCCATTGACATTCTTTAAATTGTGTGTATCCTCCTGACTCAGTCTGGGCAAATCATATGACTTAAGAAATTTGTTGATGTCTTCACTATATTCTATTTTATTGGAATATAGGTTTTCCAAATAATTTCTAATTGTCTTCTGTATTTCAGAAGCATCTGTTGTAATATAGCCTTTTTCATCCCATATGTTAGTAATTTGAGTTCTCTCTCTTCTTCTCTTCATTAGCATGGCTAAGGGTCTGTCGAACATATATATTTTTTCGAAGAACCACCTTTTAGTTTTGTTAATTTTTTCAATAGTTTCTTTTGTTTCAATTTCGTTGATTTCTGCTCTCTGATTTTAATTATTTCTTGCCTTCTGCTACATTTTCTGTTGTTTTACTCTTTCTTTTCTAGGGCTTTGAGTTAAAGTGTGAGCTCATTTATTTGTTCGGTTTTACTTTTTTTCAGGAATGACCTCCAGGCAATGAATTTCCCTCTTAAAACTGCTTTCATTGTGTCCCATAGATTCCGATATGTTGCGTCTGTATTTTCATGTATCTCTAAGAATTTTTTGATTTCCTCCTTTATATCTTCTCAAACCCACTGATCATTCAGTAACATATTGTTCATTTTCCATGTGATGTAGGATTTTTCCTTCCTTCTTTTATCATTGATTTCCAGTTTCATTCCATTATGATCAGATAAAATGCATGGTATTATCTCCACACCTTTATATTTACTGAGGGTTGCCCTATGGCATAATATATGGTCTATTTTTGAGAAGGATCCACGTGCTACTGAGAAAAAAGTATATCCACTTGATGATGGTTGATATATTCTATATATGTCAGTTATATGTAGGTTATTGATTGTGATATTGAGTTCTATACTTTCTTTATTCAATTTTTGTTTGGAGGATCTGTCCAATCGTGAGAGAGGTGTGTTGAAGTCTCCCATAATTATTGTGTTGTGGTCTATTTCATTCTGGAACTTGAGGAGAATTTGTTTTTTGAACGTTGCAGCAACATTATTTGGTGCATAAATATTGATAATTTTTATGTTTTGTTGGTGAATGGTTCCTTTTAACAGTATATAATGTCCTTTCTTATCCATTTTGATTAAATTAGTCTTGAAGTCGATTTTATTCGATATGAGGATGGCCACCCCTGCTTGCTTACGAGGACCATTGCATGGTATATTTTTTCCAAAACTGCACCTTCAGCCTGTATGTCTTTTCCATTCAGATGTGTCACCTGGAGGCAACATATTGTTGGATTCGTTTTTAATCCAAGTTACCAGCCTATGTCGCGTTATTGGAGAGTTTAAGCCATTAACATTTAGAGTCACTATTAATATATGGTTTGTACTGCCACCCATAATTGATGATTCTTCTTTTTTTTTTTAATTTAGTTTGTTTCTCCATGATTAGCTTTTCCCCCACCCTCTGTCATTACTGAGGCACTTCCCACTGATGGTTTTGGTTGTTGATTTTCATTTCTTCTTCGTGTATTGTTTTGCTCAAGATGCTTTGCAATGCTGCTTTTCTGGCTACAAATTCTTTTAGCTTTTGTTTATCATGAAATATTTTTATTTCATTGTCATACCTGAAGCTTAATTTTGCTGGATACAGAATTTTTGGTTAGCATTCATTGTCTTTCAGTGTTTGAAATACGTTGTTCAAGGATCTTCTCGCTTTCAGCGACTGTGATGAAAAATCCCTTCTCAACCTTATTGGTTTGCTCCTTAATGTAATCTGCCTCCTTTCTCTTAGAGCTTTTAATATTTTCTCTTTGTTTTGTATATTGGATATCTTCATAACAATGTGTCTTGGTGTTGATCTACTGTGATTTTGTGTGCTCGGTGTCCTGTAAGCATGTCCAATTTGTATATCCGTTTACTTTGTATTTCTGGAAATATTTCTGTAATTATTTCATTCAATAGATTACTCATTTCATTGGTTTGAATCTGTGTACCTATCCAGATGACTCATAAATTTGTTTTTTTATGTTATCCCATATCTCTTGGATGTTTTACTCATGATTTTTTACCAGCCTTTCTGTGTTGGCTAGATTCATTTCAAGATGATATATTTTGTCTTCATTATCGAACATTCTGTCTTCTACTTGCTCCACAGTGTTAGTGATACTCTTAATTGACTTTTTAATTTGGTTTATCGTTTCCTTCATTTCTAGAATTATTGTTTGATTTTTTTATAATCTCTATCTCCTGATAAAGATTCATAACTTCTTCTTTTATCTGTTTATGTAATTCATTTTCAATGTGTTCTTTCACTGTTTGGATTTGCTGTCTCGTATCCTCTTTAAGTTTCCATTCCATCTGTCTAAGCTATTCCTTGAGTTCTTTATATGACCATTTTTCTGATGACTATAGGTCCTCCTGAATATTTAGGCTGTCCTTCATTGTTTGTACTTATTTTCTTCCTTGATTTTTTGTGCTGCTCATGTTACTTCTTGCTCTGTTTCACTGCTGAGTTACTGTTTACTCTTATAATTTTATTTGATGCTTGGGAGGAAAGATATTAGAAGGAAAGGGAAGAAGTCACTAAAGAGAATGAGAGTAGGCAGGTAGAATTAAAGGAAGGGGAAATCAGAAAATTGAAAAGAAATGATAAGACAAAAGAAAAAAAATAGAAAAGAAAGAAAGAAAGAAAAAAAATTAAAAAATAATGATCATTTAAAAAATGAATATTAAAATTTAAAATAATAATAATAATAATAAAATATAAATATTTTAAAAATGAAAACATTTTAAAACGTTAAAGTACAACAACAACAAAAAAAATGAATTCACATAAAGAATCTAAATGCCACACTCAGTAGGCCTCAAGTTGGAGAAGCAGAGCAGTATTAAGGGCAGGCCTATTTTTTCACTTCTGTTTCACAGGAAGTGATTCCAGGCCACCCTGATTTTAGGCAAATGAGGGGCAAGGGAGCTTATTTTGGACAAGGACGTGGGCTGTGTACCTCATGGAAACCTCCAGCCGGAGGTTATGATGAGTGTCTACATGGAAGAAGATGAGGGCCATGTTGGGGTGTTTTGGTTTTAGCTGTGAACATTTGTATGGCGGTAGGAAGAGAAGACTGGGTCCACCTGGGCTTGAACTCTTGTGTGATTCAACATAGAGACTGAGATCTGGAATTGACCTCAGAGAAGTATTGCCATGAATTGTGTTGGGATTTTAGAAGGCCATGCATGAGAGTCGCCCTTGGAAAGTGAGATCTAGGCCCAAGGTGGCTTTCCACAGAGCAAAGGGAATCTCAGCCAGGATATCACATGATTTTCTTCTGAAAGACTTGGCAGCCATAGTTGAGAGTCAAAGGCTCATGGACCTCACATTGTAGACCTCAATGGGCCTGGCTTCATGTGACCTTTTGGCCACCCTTTGGGAAGCCTTGCCTCTGAGAGTTCTCCAGAGCTTTCATTGAAATGAGCTTACTCAACATTTAATGGTTAATGAATGAATTGAAACCCACAGTGCCTCCAACTTCATCCTTGAAAATTGGCCAGATAAAAACCATGAAATTTTTGAAATTCCCAAGACTAGGTGTCACAGGAGAACCTTTGGATGTCCTCTAGCTGATCATGAGAATACAAGACAATGCCTTTATTGACTGGTTTACATGAAAATGGTGTATAACAGAGATGCCAGTAAGTTGGAGCCTGCTGAGTAGTGTTCCTAGAGCCGTGGTGGGCAGGTGTGTGATAAAAAATCTCTGGTGTTGCCATGTTTATCTGCCATTGGTGTCCAAATATCTTGTGACTGACATTTTGCAGCCAGTAGACCCTTATATGTAAAAGCATCTTGTTATATGGAGAGGTTTTAGGGCAATGTTCAGAATCAGGTTGCTATGGTCAATGGAGCAAGCTATGTGGGATAGAAGCCTGGTTGGTGCATTCTCCATCAGAACCCGACCCACCACAACTGACAGGATTCCCTACAGCACTGTGTCCCAGGTGAACGCTTTTTATTTCATGAAGCAAATACCACACTCCTAGTGCAACAGCAAGAAACACCATGAAGAGTGGAGGATGACCAAATGGCTTCACAGTCCACATGAGGAGACACTTGCCCTCAGTGGCCACAGTTTACCTACACAGAGAAAATTCAGCACTGCTGCCTCATGTTCATTGGAAAATAAGAAACCATGTCATCCATGTCACATAGATGCAGACCCAGCTTTGATGGTCTCACTACAAAGGAAGCTAATGCTCCTGACAACAAAATATATTTCAAGTGCCCAACCTCAGAGGTAGTTTCTTCAGATGTTGGGCCGGCAGAGCTTCATGTTTGTGGAGTGTTTACCCTGTCCCTTACTTTTGGAAACTCCTCTACCACCTCCAAATTTGTTAACTCCTGAGCATTTTCTATTCCAGATATATATTCACAGATTTTCTAACTCTTCTCCTCTAATTGTGTCTTACATGGGGTGAAGGTAATGCCAAGGAATTGTTCTGAATGAGAGTGGGAAGATTTTTATGTAGCACATGTTTGCATACACATTGGATACATTTTCCAATTTTCCATTCGAAATACTGAATCCCTGACACTAACAAATTTCCTTCTAGACTTTTACTTATAATCTTAATATGATGCAGAAAAATAACCCAGACAAAATAGAAATACAAGAGGTTCACAGGAGGCATGGTGTATAGTTGGATTTGCCTTTCGTATGATAAATGGTAGGTGTTATAAATCAAGCCAATTTTAATTGAAATAGTTCTCCATGTGTTTTAAAAGTTAACAAATATGTGAATAACTGTCTCCCTTTCTCTGTAGCCTATTCAGCACATGTATTTATTATGCACATATTGAATTATACCTGGTATCACACGTACATTTTGTGAGGTGGCTGACTTGGCAGATACAAATTGTAAGAAAAGATCACTCCTACTAAACGCTGTTGGAACTGAAAATTCAACATATGGGTCAGTTTTCTAGTTGTACAACATAAATTGATGTTCAGGAAAATGAAAGGAAAATGAATATTTTTGGATCTCTGGATGATATATTTTTCATGGTGAATTTCAATTGGCATACATAATGCTACTTTTTAATGTCTGTGTGTGTGTGTGTGTGTATATATATATATGTATTCACTCTCCAGATTTTTCAAAATATGAAATGTATTTGTCTGATTATACACTCCCTAAATTCATTCATATTTATGTATGTGGATGTATAATCAACTTTTCACAAGTTTATTCTCAGAAATATTCATCCACCTGAAATACATATTTGTTTCCTAGTACTGAAAACTAACTTCAGGGGATCATATGATGACAGCGAAAGGAGTGCATCAACCCCATGTACAGCGTCACTGTGCAGGAGAATGATGAATTTCCAGCAAAATTTGGGTGGTCCTAAACCTAGTGGAAGTATTTCCATCTCACGAGGATCAGCTACGGGGCTCAAACGTGAGTGATTTGTCTGCATGGAGCATCATGCTGCTTATTCAGCAAATCGCCCTGCGGGTAGAATCTGTGGCGCGTGCTGGGAAGCAATGAGATAGCAACACAAATATTCAGTGGTGCAGATTCTGTGGGCTCCTGCCATCTGTACAATCACTGTGCTCATTGCTGAATTCTGGGTTTGAGACCAGGGAAATACATGGTCCAATTCGGTTTTCCACACCAGTCAGACCACAGAGGAAGCCAGGGGCCACCATCTTGGAGAGCTGACGTCACCATTCCTGTTTTCAACTGATAGCAGCTCATTCAGCTATAGAACAGGTAATCTCAGGCTGTCATTCGCCTGTGTCTCGGAGACAAATTACTCAGGCCTGCTCCTATCAGAACATACACCAAGCCCAGAGCGGCCGAATTCTGGCTCCTGGAACTGATCAGGCCCAGGGCTAAAGAACCTGCGGAAACTGCTTCTCGGTCTAGGTCTTGCTGAATACTCTGGAGGTAAATACCTACCGAGCCTTCATAGGCAGTGGCAACAGGATTGAGACGGGGCTTGTGAGGGCCGGTCAGGACTCACCCATTGCTTTGTTCATCCGGCAAAGGGAACGAAATGCTGCCATTCGCATGGGATACCAACATGTTAGAGATCTGACGTCATCACAAAGTGGCAGAGGAGATAACTTCATCGATACCAGCGGTGAGAGAAACAGTTGGTCTCCTGGTAAAAAAAGTGAGTCACAAACACCCGAGTCTCTCTCACTCTGTCTTCAAGCTAGAGGGACAGAGCAGAGACACCGCTCACGCCCGGCACTGGCCCAGCGACCCGCAGGCGTGGTAGTCACGTCATCCCAATTGGAGTAGGGACAGAGCAGAGCCGCCGACCGTGCCCGGAACAGGCCCATCGACCAGCAGGCTTGGTAGTCACGTCACCCCAATTGGAGTAGGGGCAGAGCAGAGCCACAGCCTATGCCCAGAACAGGCCCAACGACCCGCCGGTGTGGTAGACACGGCACCCCTATTGGAGTAGTGGCAGAGCAGAGCCTTCTCCCGTGCCCATTACAAGCCCATCGGTCCACCAGCATGGTTGTTAGGTCACCCCAATAGGAATAGGGGCAGAGCAGAGCCACCACCCATGCCCAGAACAGGCCCAGCAACCCACCAGCAAGGTAGTCACATCACCCCAATTGGAGTAGGGGCAGAGCAGAGTGACCAACCTCGCCCACAACGTAGGCAACCGAACAGCAAAACAGGCCAAGTGGCCTGCGGGCACGGCAGACACATAACCCCATTTGGAGTAGGGGTAGAGCAGATCCACTGCCCGTGCCCACAAAATAGACAGACCTGCGACCGACCACCAAAGAGGCTCAGCGTCCTGCCGGCATGGTAGACACGTCATCCCAATTTGAGTAACGGCAGAGTAGAGCTGCCGCCCGCACCTGCAAGGTAGGCAGACCTGCAATGGATCAGCAGAACAGGCCGAGGGGTCCATGGGCATTGTAGACACGTCACACCAAATGGAGGAGGGGCAGAGCAGAGCCACTGCCCGCGCCCGCATTGTAGACAGACCTGCGACCAACCAGCACAACAGGCCCAGCAGCCCGTCAGCGTGGTAGATAGATCACCCCAATTGGAGGAGCAGAACAGCCGCCCCCCGCTACTTCAAGGGAGACTTTTCAACTATACAAGAGCAATATAAGTATATAGGGGGAAAATTTCAAAAACACAACAGTTTCAACAAGCAGAGAGAAACGCGAGCAGTATGAAAAGACAAGGAAAGAAAGGACCACAAGCAATGCAGGTAAACACAATTTTAGAAGAGGTAATACCTGCATCAGATGGAATGTCAGATAAAGAATTCAGGATACTCAGGCTTTAGATGATCTGGAGTCTCAAGGAAGACATTAGACAACAAAATCAGACAATTAAAGATCCCTTCAACAATGAATTACATAAACAAATCCAAGAAGCAAAAGATCAACTATATAGGGAGATAGAGGTTGTAAAAACAAACAGAAATCCTAGAATTGCAGGAAGCAATAAACCAACTTAAAAACTCAATTGAGAATACTACCAGCAGAGTAGAACACTTAGAACATAGAACATCAGACAATGAAGACAAAGTATTTCAACTTGAAAAGAACTTAGACAGCTCAGCAAGACTGTTAAGAAACCACGAGCAGAACATCCAAGAAATATGGGATAACATAAAGAGGCCAAACTTAAGAGACATTGGGATACAGGAAGGTATAGAGGTTCAAACAAAAGGAATGAGCAACCTATTCAATGAAATAATACGAGATAACTTCCCAGACTTGATAAATAAAAAAGAATCCCAAGTCCTAGAAGCCTACAGAACGCCAAATGTGCAAAATCATAAGAGAGCCACAACTAGACACATTATAATGAAGATGCCCAACAAACAGAAAAAGGAGAGAATTTTAAAAGCTACAAGAGAAAGGAAGCAGATTACATTTAGGGGTAAACCAATCAGGATAACAGCTGATCTTTCAAAACAGACTCTGAAAGCTAGAAGATCCAGGAATAACATATTTCAAACACTGAAAGAAAATGGGTTCCAACCAAGAATTGTGTATCCAGCGAAAGTAAGCTTCAGGATGGAAGATGAAATTAAAACCTTCCACGATAAACAAAAGTGAAAAGAATTTGAAGCTAGAAAACCATCTCTTCAAAACATCCTCGGCAAAATATTACAGGAAGAGGAAATGGAAAATATCAATGAAAACCAACAGCGGGAGGGAGTACAGTAAAGGCTGGGGATAATCAAAGAGGAAAACAAACCATGTTTAGGAACATAAATAAACAAATATCGCTGGAAGAACAACCCATATCTCAATAATAACCCTAAATGTTAATGGCTTAAACTCACCAATGAAGACACACTGGCTAGTAGAATTGAACAAAAAACAAGACCCAACAATATGCTGCCTACAGGGGACGAATTTGATAGGAAAATGCATACATAGACTGACGGTGAAAGTTTGGGAAAAATCATATCACTCATATAGACTTCGGAAACAAGCAGGAGAGTCCATACTCATATCAAATAAAATAGATTTTAAGCCAAAGTTAATCAAAAGGGATAAAGAGAGACACTACATACTGCTCAAGGGAACCATACACCAACAAGACACAGCAATCGTTAATATATATGCCCCGTACAATGGTGCAGCTATGTTCATCAAAGAAACTCTTCTCAATTTCAATAGTCTAATAGACCACAATACAGTAATCATGGGAGCCATGAACACACCTCTCTCACCACTGGACAGATCTTCCAAACAAAAGTTGAATAAGGAAACTATAGAACTCAATAACACAATTAATAACCTAGACTTATTTGAGATATGTAGAATATAACACCCAACTTGAAGCAGTTACCTTTTTTCTCAGCAGCACATGTATCCTTGTAAAAAATAGATCATATATTATGTCACAGGGCAACTCTTAGACAATATAAAGGAGTACAGTTAATACCATGCATATTATCTGATCATAATGGAATGAAACTAAAAATCAATGATAAAAGAAGGAAGGAAAAATCATGCATCACTTGGAGAATGAACAATAGGTTACTGAGTGATCAATGGGTTATAGAAGACATCAAGGAGGAAATTTAAAAATTCTTAGAAATAAATGAAAATGCAGACACAACATACCGGAATCTATGGGACACATTGAAAGCAGTTCTAAGAGGAAAATTCATTGCTTGGAGTTCATTCCTTAAAAAAAGAAACAAGCAACAAATAAATGATCTCATACTTCATCTCAAAATCCTAGAAAAAGAAGACGAAAGCAACAGCAAATGAAGTAGAAGGCAAGAAATAATTAAGATCAAAGCTGAAATTAATGAAATTGAAACAAAAGAAACAATTGAAAAAACTTGACAAAAGTAGAAGTTGGTTCTTTGAAAAAATAAATAAAATTGACAGACCCTTAGAAATGATAACAAAGAGAAGAAGACAGAGAACTCAAATTACTAGAATAAGGGATTACAAAAGAAATATCACAACAGATATATCAGAAATACAGAAGATAATCAGAAATTATTTTGAATCCTTATACTCCAATCAAATAGAAGACAGTGAAGGCATCGATAAATTTCTTAAGTCATATGATCTGCCCATATTGAGTCAGGAGGATATAGCAACATAAACAGACCAATATCAATTGAGGAAATAGAAGAAACCATCAAAACACTACCAACTTAGAAAAGCCCAGGACCGTATAGGTATACAGCAGAGTTTAACAAAACCTTTAAAGAGGAACGAATACCAAAATTTTTCAAGGTATTTCAAGAAAGTGAAAAAGAGGGAGATCTTCCAAATTCATTCTACGAGGCCAACATCACCCTGATTATTACAGCAGACAAAGACACTTCAAAGAAAGAAAACTACAGACCAATATCTCTAATGAACCTACATGAAAAAATCCTCAATAAAATTCTGGCAAATTGGATCCAAAAAGATATCAAAAAAATTGTGAATCCTGATTAAGTAGAATTCATCCATGTGATGCAAGGCTGGTTCAATATACGGAAATCAATAAATGTTATTCACCACATCAATAGACTTAAAAATAAGAACCATATGATCATCTCGATAGATGCAAAAAAAGCATTCAATAAAGTACAGCATTCTGTTATGTTCAACACTCTAGGAAAACTAGTGATAAGAGGAACATACCTCAATATTGTAAAAGCAATCTATGCTAAGCCTCAGGCTAGCATCATTCTGAATGGAGAAAAATTGAAGGCATTCTCTCTAAAATCTGGAACAAGACAGGGATGCCCTCTCTCACCACTTCTGTTCAACATAGTTCTCGAAACACTGGCCAGAGCAATTAGACAGATGAAAGAAATGAAAGGCATAAAAATTGGAAAAGAAGGACTTAAATTATCACTATTGCAGATCACATGATTCTATATCTAGCAGTCCCAAAAGTGTCTACAAAGAAACTAATGGAGCTAATAAATGAATTCAGAAAAGTGGCAGGATATAAAATCAACATGCATAAATCAAAGGCATTCCTGCATATCAGCGACAAATCTTCTGAAATGGAAATGAGGACAACCACTCCATACACAATATCCTAAAAAAATAATAATAATAATTAGGAATCAACCTAACAAAAGATGTGAAAGTCTTATACAATGAAAACCACAGAACCCTAAAGAGAGAAATAGAAGAAGATCTTAGAAGATGTAAAAATATATCCTGTTCATGGATAGGCAGAACTAACATCATCAAAATGGTGATATTACCAAAAGTTCTCAATAGGTTTAATGCAATGCCAATCAAAATCCAAACGGCATTTCTTCTAGAAATAGAGAAAGCACTCATGGAATTCATATGGAAAAATAAAAGACACAGAATAAAAAAAAACAATACTAAGCAGGAAGTGTGAATCAGGCGGCCTAGTGATACCAGACTTCAAACAATACTACAGAGCAATAGTAACAAAAATAGCATGGTACTGGTACCAAAACAGGAGGGTGGACCAATTGTTCAGAATAGAGGACACAGAAACCAAGCCAGGAAACTACAACTATCTTATATTTGATGGAGGGGCTAAAAGCATGCAATGAAGGAATATAGCATCTGCAAAAAATTGTGCTGGGAAAACTTGGAATCCATGTGTAAAAAAATGAAACTGAATCCCTTTCTCTGGCCATGCACAAAAGATAACTCAAAATGGATCAAGGAGCTTGATATCAAATCAGAGACATGGAGTCTGATAGAAGAAAAAGTTGGCTACGATCTACATACTGTGGGGTCGGGCTCCAAATTCCTCAATAGGACACCCATAGCACAAGAGTTAATAACTACAATCAACAAATGGGACTTACTCAAACTAAAAAGGTTTTTCTCAGCAAAAGGAACAATAAGAGAGGTAAATAGGGAGCCTAAATCCTGGGAACAAATCTTTACTCCTCACACTTCAGATAGAGCCCTAATATTCAGAGTATACAAAGAACTCAAAAAAATAGACAATAAGATAACAAATAACCCAATAAACAAATGGGCCAAGAACCAGAACAGACACTTCTCAGAGAAGGACATACAATCAAAAAAAAAGTACATGAAAAAATGCTCACCATCCCCAGCAGTCAGAGAAATGCAAATCAAAAGCACCCTAAGATACCATCTCATTCCAGTAAGATTGGCAGCCATTATGAAGTCAAACAACAACAAGTGCTGGTGAGGATGTGGAGAAACAGGTACACTTGTACATTATTGGAGGCACTGCTAAATGGTGCAGCCAATTTGTAAAGCATTATGGAGATTTCTTGGAAAGCTGGGAATGGAACTACCATTTGACCTCGCTATTCCTCTTCTCGGTCTATTCCCTAAAGACCTTAAAAGATCATGCTACAGGGACACTGCTACATTGATGTTCATAGCAGCACAATTCACAATAGCAAGACTGTGGAACCAACCTAGATGCCGTTCAATAGAAGAATGGATAAAAAAAAATGTGGCATTTATACACAATGGAGTATTACTCTGCTTTAAAAAATGACAAAATCATAGAATTTGCAGGAAAATAGATGGCATTAGAGCAGATTATGCTAAGTGAAGCTAGCCAATCCCTAAAAAACAAATGCCAAATGCCTTCTTTGATAAAAGGAGAGTAACTACGAACAGAGTAGGGATGAAGAGCATGAGAAGAAGATTAGTATTAAATAGGGATGAGAGGTGGGAGAGAAAGGGATAGAGAAGAGAAATTGCATGGAAATGGAAGGAGACCCACAGGGTTATATAAAATTACATAAAAGAGGATGTGAGGGGAAAGGGAAAAATAATACAAAAAGGGAGAAATTTATTACAGTAGAGGGGGTAGAAAGAGAAGAGGGGAAGAGAGGGGAGAGGAGGAGGGATAGTAGAGGATAGGAAAGGCAGCAGAATACAATAGACACTAGTATGGCAAGGTGTAAATCAATTGATGTGTAACTGATGTGATTCTGCAATCTGTATACGGGGTAAAAATGGGAGTTCATAACCCACTTGAATCAAAGTGTGAAATATGATATATCAAGAAATATGTAATGTTTAGAACAACCATAAAAAAATTTAAAAAAAAAGGAAACTAACTTCGGTGAATGAGGCACGCGAATCCTAATATTTCTACAGTAACTTACCAAGTTTAACATCAATGGAAGTAGATTCCAATGGAACATGATGTGTATTTTTACATTAATTTTTATTCAAAACTGGTACATTACAATTTCATCAGTTTATGCACATCATAGGATATATATTTCATAAACAATTTAGCAAATTTATAGGCATTTGTTTCACTTTCAATCTCTTCCTGCTTCAGAACACATGTATTCCTCCATATTTCTTGACTGGTCTTTGCATGAGAATTCTTTCCGAACACATTATTTTCGATTTCCATAATCACTTTTGAAGCAAACTTCACACACTCTTCATGATAAACCAAAACACTAATATTACCATTAGATGTATAACTGGTTGGAATGAATGAATGTATATCAATATAAGATTTATTGTATATTGTCAGATATCAATTCAATCCATTATTTAAAGTTGGAATCAGTTATATTATTTATTCACAGTATGGTGTATTCATGCTTAATCTCTATATTCATGGACACAGGGTACACCTCTTTGTATCCCCAATAATAATTTTATGTCTTCAATATATTGCTCCCAGAAATGGTGGTAGAAATACTCATGTCACCTGATCTACATATAGATTTTATCACAGTAATATTCTGGACAAAAAATGTAAAGGTCACACTTATGATTGTACCAAAGACTAAATGAAAAGAGATCATGGATTACTAAAAACATCCATGTCCAGGTTGCCTAATGCTCTCAAATGTCAATCCTATTAGTTACTAGATATTTGTTTCTTCCTAAGTTTATATATTCAAACTCAACCCTGGTGAAAATGTCTACTCCTATCACTCACTTAATACTTTGCCTGATTTCATAATGTCTCTATTGATATCTGCTTTTCTACATATTTTCCCAATTTCATCATAGTGACCGACTCTTCATATGTGCTGACATTTACATTCACTCTCTAACCGAAACCCTATAGCTAAAGAATTTTTAGTCCCAATCCTACACTCATTCTTCTTCCTAAACCTACCGACTATCTTCCTAATCCTACCGACTATCCCTTTGGATTGGATGTTCTCTTCTACATTCAAACATCCAAGGTACAAGGTTCTATGCCATTGTATATCAAATTGTCTGAGACATCTTTGCAGAATATAATTAAAAACTAAGTATCCCAATTAAGGGCCCAATGCCCTTCTGGGTTTCAAATCATACCTAGATTTCTGTTTTCATACTTATATTTCACCTCGATATTCTTGTAAATATCGCAGGTTCCCAATACCATTATTTATCGCACAGAATGATTGCTAACCCAAATCGAACCTGTTATTAACCCTAAACATACACTGTTCCCTCAATCTCATTTTACAGAAGAGCAGGGAGAGAGTCGTTCTTACAATACAGGAAAGTAGGGGACATTCCACCTGCTGAGAACCTCAAAGGTCCATTCAAAATGATACCTGGAGAAGATGTAGGCAGCTATGAAGGACCTGAGAGAGCAAAAGTCATCTTCCATGGCAAACAACCTGGTCAGGATGAAGGGATGTGTCTGAATCAGCCTCTCTCTTTTTATTGTAGAGAAGATGGACCAAACCAGGCCTCTGTCGAGAGCTGCTGCTGGGTGTGTATGGTTGACATACTATTCTACCTTGTGAAAGTGTCACAGGAAGTAGGGGCAGCCTCCATCTCATGGGACACTTGGAAGCAACTGTTAGGACAAAGTGGTCGCCAAGGCAGTGACCTCATTCAGTTCCAAAGAAAGTGACATACCTCATTTCCTTGGTGATGGAACTCTCTGAACTTTTGTATCCAAGAATCCAGGCACCCCGAGGCAGCCCCAGTTCCAGTGGGCTCACTTGTTTGGATTTACCAAGGACAGAGTCAGTCTTTCTTGGTACCTACTGATGTGAGGATGGCCAAATGCCAGGAGAGCTCTGAAGAGGGACCTTTCCAGAAGAAGCAGGTAGTGGCTCACCCCTTTTTCTTGACAACTTCACAGAGTTGGCCAAGGAAACCAGATCTGAGAGAGGTCAGGCCATGTCCTTAGAATAGGTAGGAAAGTTGGTTTGTTTGGTTTGGAGTGGATTTTTTTTAGTAAGTCGTTTGACCAGGCGAGTGTTTCTATGTCTGTGTATCCCACTGTGTCCGTTGTTGTAGACATTAGAAAAGGGAATGCATTAATGAATGCCTCCAGTCTAGTATAAATCTTCCCATAATTCATTCTGCCCAATTTATGAATGGACTGCAGCTTGTCTTATCGAGAGGCAATACCTTCTATCTTCCTAAGTTCCTGTTTTCTTCCTGAATTCTGGCCACTCTCCAGAATAGGCTCATGGTTTTGTGTCCAAGATATGTACCACTCCAAGCTCTGTGACATGGTCATGTACTGGATAGCTGAAGAGAATGGCCAGCCTTTCAGAGAACTCAGATATCAGTGTGAACAGGAACGTCTCAGTGGAAAAACCCTGCTTTGGGCCTTTTGCTTACCTATTGTTCTGTTGCACTGAATGTCAGGAAAGACTTTGTCTCAGGCCACCCTTTTGTGAAGCCTGAAGAAAACAATTTTCAAATGGAAATGAATGGGCATCACCTGTGGCTCTTTGTTTAATTGCTTTGGAAAGGGATGTGGCTGAATTAGCCTCTTGGCCTTGTGTGTGGCTGTGACTTACATTCTCAGCACCTGATGGATCTAAAGAATAATCCCATGTGTGCATCAAAAACCATAATGGCAAAAAGATCAGTCATTGTGGATGAAGTCTCTTGCCTTCCTCTGTTAGGTTCCTGACATCCGTCAAGTGAGAAAATGGATTCTTTGGGTCAAATGAGTTCCTCAAAGCCCTGCAGAGGTGCTTGGGGTTTCGCATGACTCCAAATCACAAAGAATCTATACCTGAAAATCAGTAGGCCTCACATTGGAGAAACAGAGCATTATTAATGACAGGCTTACTTGATCACTCCTGGTTCACAGGAAGGGTGTCCAGGCCACCCTGACTTTAGGCAAATGAGGGCCAAGTGAGCTTATTTTGGACACTTTCTTGGGCTTCGCCCCTCATGAAAATCTTCAGCCAGACATTATGATGAATGACAATATGTAAGAAGATGAGGGCCATGTGGGAGTGTTTTCGTTTTAATTTTGGTCATTTGTGTGGCGGTTGGAAGAAATGACTGGGTCCACCTGGGCTTGAACTCTGTTGTGATTCCCCTTAGAGACTGAGTTGTGGAACTGACCTTAGAGAAGTATTGCATTGAATTTTGTTGGGATTTTAGGAGGCCACGCATAAGAGTCACCCTTGGAACTGAGATCTAGGCCCAGGGTTGCTTTCCACAGATTTTTCAGTTCCTGAAAGAAGTGATCTCACCTCACTTTCTTGGTGATGGAACTCTCTGATCTTGGGATCCAGGAATTCAGGCACAAAAGCCAGGGCCAGTTCCAGTCCGAGTGGTCTCATTTGTTTGGATTTACCAAGGACAGAGTCAGTCTCTCTTGGTACCTAGTAATGTGAGGATGGCCAAACGGCAGGAAATCTCTGAAGAGGGGCCTTTCCTGAGAAAGCAGGTAGTGGCTCACAGCTGGCTCCTGACAATTTCATAGAGTTGGCCATGGAGTCCAAATCTGAGACAGGAGTGGCCATTTCGGGGGAACATAGTATGGCCCAAAAGTCAGAGGACACTCCAGATAGTCAAAGACCTACTTGGCGGAAGGAGGTGCCTTTGTAGGTTTGGTTGTAGGTTTGTGGTTTTGTCTCATGTTCTGAGAATAGGCAAGGAAGGCAGTTTGTTTGGTTTGGAGTGAACTTTTTCTAGTAAGTCGTTTGGCAAGGCGAGTGTTTCTATGTCTGTGTATCCCACTGTTATCCATGGTTGTAGACATTAGAAAAGATATTGGATCAATGGATGTGTCCTGTTTAGTAGAAAGCGTCCCAGAATTCATCCTGCACAATTTATGAATGGACTGCGGCTTGCCTTATCAATTGGCTACACCTGCTATCTTCCTAAGTTCCACTTTTCTTCCTGAATTCTGGCCACTCTCCAGAATAGGCTCATGGTTTTTGTGCAACATATATAGCACCTCCAAGCTCTGTGACATGGCCATGTACTGGATAGCTGAAGGGAATGGCGAGAATCGCAGAAAACTCAGAAATCACTGTGACCATTAAAGTCTCAGTGGAGAAACCCTGCTTTGGGCCTTTTGGTTACCTATTGTTCTGTTGCCCTGAATGTCAGGAAGGTCTTTGCCTTTGGCCACCCCTTTGTGAAGCCTGAAGAAAACAGTTTTCAAATGGAAATGAATGGATCACCTGTGGCTCTTTGCTTAATTGCTTTGAAAAAGATGTGTCTCATTCAGACCATTGGCCCTGTGTGAGGCTGTTGCTTAGTTTCTCATCACCTGATGGATCTAAAGAAAGATTCCATGTGTACATCCGAAACCAAAGTGGCAAAAAGAGCAGTCATTGTGGATGAAGTCTCTCGTCTTCCTCTGTAAGGTTTGTGACCTCCATCAAGTGAGAATAGGGATCCTTTGTGTCAAATGAGTTCCTCAACGCCCTGCAGATTCTATCCCATAGGTGCTTGGGTTTTATCATGACTCCAGTTCACATAAAGAATCTAAAACCCACAGTCAGTAGTCCTCAAATTGGAGAAGCGGAGCAGTATTAATGGCAGGCCTATTTTATCACATCTGGTTCACAGGAAGGGTGTACAGGCCACCCTGAGTTTAGTCAAATTAAGGGGCAAGGGAGCTTATTTTTGACACTGGCTTGGGTGGAGCCCCTTATGGAAACCTCCAGCCAGAAGTTATGATGAGTGTCTATATGGAAGAAGATGTGGGTCATGTGGGAGTGTTTTGGTTTTAATTGTGGTCATTTGGGTGGCGGTTGGAAGTGACGACTGGGTCCACCTGGGCTGGAACTCTGGTGTGATTCCCCTTAGATACTGAGTTGTGGTACTGACCTCAGAGAAGTATTGCCATGAATTGTGTTGGGATTTTAGGAGGCCACGCATGAGATTTGCCCTTGGAAACTGAGATCTAGGCCCAGGTTGGCTTTGCACAGAGCACTGGGAATCTCAGCCAGGGTATCACATAATTTTATTCTGAAAGGCTTGCAGCCATAGTTGAGAGTCAAAACACACATGGACCTCACATTGTAGACCTCAATGCGCCTAGCTTCATGTGATCATTGGCCACTCTTTGGGAAGCCTTGCTTATGAGAGTTCTCCAGAGCTTTCATTGAAATGAGCATCCTCACCATTTAATGGTTCCTGAATGAAGTGAAACCCACAGTGCCTTCAACTTCATCCTTGAAAAATGGCTAGATAAATACGGTGAATTTTTTTAAAATTTCCATGACCAGGTGGCACTGGAGAAACTTTGGATATCCTGTTGCTGACTATGAGTATACTGGACAGTGCCTGATGGACTGGGTTTCAAGAAAATGGTGTAGAGCAGAGATGCCAGTAATTTGGAGCCTGCTGAGTAGTGGGCATAGAGCTGCAGTCGGCAGGTGTGTGATAACTCATCTGTGGTGGGGCTATGTGGATCTTCCTTTGGCTTCCAAATTGCTTGTGACTGACATGGTGCAGCAAGCAGACCCTTATATGTAAAGGCGTATTTTTATTTGGAGAGGTTTCAGGGCAATGTTCAGAATCACGTTGCTATGGTCAAGAGGCAAGCTATTTGGAATAGAACCTTGGTGGGTGCATTCTCCTGCAGACCCTGACCCACCACACTTGAGAAACTCCCTCCAAAACTTTGTCCCAGTTGGACTCCTTGTATTTTGTGAAGAAAATACCAAACTACCAGTGCAGCAGCAATAAACAACACAAAATGTGGAGGATGACCAAATGGCTTCACAGTCCATACGGGGAGACACTTAGCCCCCAGTGACCACAGTTTACCTACAAAGATTGAATTCAGCACTGCTGACTCATGTTCATTGGAACATAAGAAACCATGTCCTCCAGGTCACATAGATGCAGACCCAGCTTTGATGCTCTCATTACAAAGGAATCTAAACCTCCTGACAACAACATATATTTCAAGTGCCCAACCTCAGAGGCAGTTTCTGAAGAAGTCTTTAGGCCAGCAGAGCTCCATATTTGTGGAGTGTTTACCCTGTCCCTTACTTTAGTAAACTACTCTACCACCTCCAAGGTTGTGAACTTTTGAGCATATTAAATTCCAGCTATGTATTCCCAGATTTTCGAACTCTTCTCCTCTAATGATGAATTACTTGGGGCGAGGGTAATGTCAAGGCATTGTTCTTGATGACAGTGAAATATTTCTCCATGTGTTTTTTTTTTTAATTATTTTATTTCATATTATTATTTTATTTTTTTAATTGGGTGTTCAAAACATTACAAAGCTCTTGACATATTATATTTCATACATTATATTCAAGTGGGTTATGAACTCCCATTTTTATCCCAAGTACGGATTGCAGAATCATATCTGTTACACATCCGCATTTTTATAATGCCCTATTAGTAACTGTTGTATTCTGCTACATTTTCTATCCTCTACTATCCCTGCTCCCCTCCCATCTTCCCTCTCTAACCCATCAACTGTAATACATTTATATCTTTGTTTATTTTCCCATTCCCCTCACAACCTCTTATATGTAATTTTGTGTAACAATGAGGGTCTCCCTCCATTACCATGCAATTTCCTTTATCTCTCTCTTTCCGCCCCCCACCTCATGTCTCTGTTTAATGTTGATCTTTTCTTCCTGCTCTTCCTCCCTGCTCTGTTGTTATTTGCTCTCATTATATCAAAGAAGACATTTTCATTTGTTTTTTAGGGTTTGGCTAGCTTCACTAAGCATAATCTGTTCTAGTGCCATCCATTTCCCTGCAAATTCAATGATTTTGTCATTTTTTAATGACATAATACTCAATGCATAATACTCAATGGTGTATAAATACCACATTTTTTATCCATTCATCTACTGAAGGGCATCTGGGTTGGTTCCACAGTCTAGCAATTTTGAATTGTGCTGCTATGAACATCGATGTGGCAGTATCCCTGTAATATGCTCTTTTAAGGTCTTCAGGGAATAGTCTGAGAAGGGCAATAGCTGGGTCAAATGGTGGTTCCATTCCCAGCTTTCCCAGGAATCTCCATACTGCTTTTCAAATTTGCCACAACAGTTTGCAGTCTCACCAGCAATGTATAAGAGTACCCTATTCTCCACATCCTCGCCAGCACTTGTTGTTGTTTGACCTCATAATGGCTGCCAATCTTACTAGAGTAGGATGGTATCTTAGGGTGGTTTTAATTTGCATTTCTCTGACTGCTAGAGATGGTGAGCATTTTTTCATGTACTTACTGATTGATTGTATGTCCTCCTCTGAGAAGTGTTGGTTCAGGTCCATGGCCCATTTTTTGATTGGGTTATTTATCATCTTATTGTCTAATTTTTTGAGTTCTTGGTATACTCTGGATATTAGGGCTCTATCTGAAGGGTGAGGAGTAAAAATTTGTTCCCATGATTTAGTCTCCCTATTTACCTCTCTCATTTTTTATCCTGCTGAGAAAAAAAACTTTTCAGTTTAAGTAAGTCCCATTTGATGATTGTTGTTATTAACTCTTCTGCTATATGTGTCCTGTTAAGGAATTTGGAGCCCGACCCCACATTATGTAGATCAGAGCCAACTTTTTCTTCTATCAGATGCAGAGTCTCTTATTTGATATCTAGCTCCTTGATCCACTTTGAGTTAACTTTTGTGCATGGCAAGAGGAGGGGATTCGGTTTCATTTTGTTGCATATGGATTTCCATTTTATACAAAAACATTTGTTGAAGATGCTATATTTCCTCTATTGCATGCTTTTAGCTCCTTTATCAAATATAGCATAGTTGTAGCTTTGTGAATTAGTCTTTGTGTCCTCTATTCTGTACCCATTGGTCAACCCGCCTGTTTTGGTACCAGTGCCATGCTGTTTTTGTTACTATTGCTCTGTAGTATAGTTTTAAGTCTGGTATCGCTATATCGCCTGATTCACACTTCCTGCTAGAATTGCTTTTGCTATTCTGGGTCTTATATTTTTCCATATGAATTCCATGATTGCTTTATCTATTTCTACAAGAAATGCCTTTGGGATTTTGATTGGCATTGCATGAAACCTATAGAAAACTTTTGGTAATTTCGCCATTTTGATGATGTTAGTTCTGCCTATCCAGGAACAGGGTATATTTTTCCATCTTCTAAGATCTTTTTCTACTTCCCTTTTTAGGGTTCTGTAGTTTTCATTGTATAAGTCTTTCACCTTTTTTGTTAGGTTGATTTTCAAGTATTTAATTTTTTTGACGATATTGTGAATGGAGTGTTTTTTCTCATTTCTGTTTCAGAAGTTTTGTCGCTGATATACAGAAATGCCTTTGATTTATGCGTTTTGATTGTATATCCTGCCACTTTGCTGAATTCATTTATTAGTTCTAGTAGATTTTTTTGTAGACCCCTTTGGGTTTTCTATGTATAGAATCATGTCACCAGGAAATAGTGATAATTTACGTTCTTATTTTCCTATTTTTATGCCTTTGATTTCTTTCGTCTGTCTAATTGCTCTGGCGAGTGTTTCGAGAACTATATTGAATAGAACTGGTGACAGAGGGCATCCCTGTCTTGTTCCAGATTTTAGAGGGAATGCCTTCAATTTTTCTCCATTCATAATGATGCTAGCCTGAGACTTAGCATAGATAGCTTTTAAAATGTCGAGGGTAGTTCCTGTTATCCCTATTTTTCTAATGTTTTGAACATAAAGAGATGCTGTACTTGGTCAAATGCTTTCTGCATCTATCAAGATGATCATATGGTTCTTATCTTTAAGTCTATTGATGTGATGAATAACATTTATTGATTTTCGTATATTGAACCATCGTTGCATCCCAGGGATGAATCCTACTTGATCCTGGTGAAAAATTTTTTTGATGTGCCTTTGTATTCGATTAGGCAGATATTTATTGAGGATTTTTGCATCTAGGTTAATCAGATATATTGGTCTGTAGTTCTCTTTCTTTGAGTTGTCTTTTTCTGGTTTTGGAATTAGGGTGATGTTGGCCTCATAAAATGAATTTGGCAGAGCTCCCTCTTTTTCTATTTCCTGAAATAACTTGAAAAGTATTGGTATAAATTCTTCTTCAAAGGTTTTGTAAAACTCCGCTGTATAGCCATCCGTTCCTGGGCTTTTCTTGGTTGGTAGTCTTTTGATTGCTTCTTCTATTTCATCCATTGATATTGGTCGGTTTAAATTGTGTGTATCCTCCTGACTCACTTTGGGCAAATCATATGACTTAAGAAATTTATCGATGTCTTCACTATTTTCTATTTTATTGGAATCATGATTTTCAAAATAATTTCTAATTATTTGATGTACCTTTGTATTCGATTCGCCAGAATTTTATTGAGGATTTTTGCATGTAGGTTCATCAGATATATTGGTCTGTAGTTTTCTTTCTTTGAGGTGTCTTTTTCTGATTTCGGAATCAGCGTGATGTTGGCCTCATAGAATGAATTTGGCAGAGCTCCCTCTTTTTCTCTATCCTGAAATAACTTGAAAAGTATTGGTATTAAATCTTCTTTAAATGTTTTGTAAAACTCCGCTGTATAGCCATCCGTTCCTGGGCTTTTCTTGGTTGGTAGTCTTTTGCTTGCTTCTTCTGTTTCATCCATTGACATTGGTCTGTTTAAATTTTGTGTATCCTCCTGACTCAGTCTGGGCAAATCATATGACTTAAGAAATTTGTTGATGTCTTCACTATATTCTATTTTATTGGAATATAGGTTTTCCAAATAATTTCTAATTGTCTTCTGTATTTCGGAAGCATCTGTTATAATATAGCCTTTTTCATCCCATATGTTAGTAATTTGAGTTCTCTCTCTTCTTCTCTTCATTAGCATGGCTAAGGGTCTGTCGAACATATATATTTTTTCGAAGAACCACCTTTTAGTTTTGTTAATTTTTTCAATAGTTTCTTTTGTTTCAATTTCGTTGATTTCTGCTCTGATTTTAATTATTTCTTGCCTTCTGCTACATTTTCTGTTGTTTTGCTCTTCCTTTTCTAGGGCTTTGAGTTAAAGTGTGAGCTCATTTATTTGTTCGGTTTTACTTTTTTTCAGGAATGACCTCCAGGCAATGAATTTCCCTCTTAAAACTGCTTTCATTGTGTCCCATAGATTCCGATATGTTGCGTCTGTATTTTCATGTATCTCTAAGAATTTTTTGATTTCCTCCTTTATATCTTCTGTAACCCACTGATCATTCAGTAACATATTGTTCATTTTCCATGTGATGTAGGATTTTTCCTTCCGTCTTTTATCATTGATTTCCAGTTTCATTCCATTATGATCAGATAAAATGCATGGTATTATCTCCACACCTTTATATTTACTGAGGGTTGCCCTATGGCATCATATATTGTCTATTTTTGAGAAGGATCCATGTGCTGCTGAGAAAAAAAAGTATATCCACTTGATGATGGTTGATATATTCTATATATGTTAGTTACATGTAGGTTATTGATTGTGATATTGAGTTCTATACTTTCTTTATTCAACTTTTGTTTGAAGGATCTGTCCAATGATGATAGATGTGTGTTGAAGTCACCCATAATTATTGTGTTGTGGTCTATTTCATTCTGGAGCTTGAGGAGAATTTGTTTCATGAACAATGTAGCACCATTATTTAGTGCATAAATATTGATAATTGTTATGTCTTGTTAGTGAATGGTTCCTTATAACAGTATATAATGTCCTTCCTTATCCCTTTTGATTAACTTAGTCTTGAAGTCGATTTTATTTGATATGAGGATGTCCACCCCTGCTTGTTTATGAGGATAAGTGTGCATGGTGTATTTTCTCCCAACCTTTCACCTTCAGCCTGTGTGTCTTTGCATTTCAGATGTGTCTCCTGGAGGCAACATATTGTTGGATTTGTTTATTTAATCCAAGTTACCAGCCTATGTCGCTTTATTGGAGACTTTAAGCCTTTTACATTCAGAGTTACTATTGATGTATGGTTTGTATGCCAGCCATGTTTGATTATTCATATTTTTTTTTAATTTAGTTTGTTTCTCCATGACAAGCTTTCACCCTGCCTCTGTCATTACCAAGGTACTTCCCACTGATGGTTTTGGTTGTTGTTTTTCATTTCTTTCTTGTGTAGTGTTTTGCTCAAGACGCTTTGCAATGCTTGTTTTCTGGCTTCAAATTCTTTTAGCTTTTGTTTATCATGAAAGATTCTTATTTCGTTGTTGGACCTGATGGTTAATTATGCTGGATACATAATTCTTGGTTGGCATCCATTGTCTTTCAGTGTTTGATATACATTTTTCCAGGATCTTCTCGCTTTCAGCGTCTGTGATGAAATATCCATTGTTAACCTTATTTGTTTACCACTGAATGTATTCTGCCTCCATTCTCTTGTTGATTTATTATTTTCTCTTTGTTCTGTATATTGGATATCTTCATAACAATGTGTCTTGGCATTGGTATACTGTGATTTTGTGTGCTCTTGTCCTGTATGCAGCTACAATTTGTATATCCATTTCCTTTTTTATTTCTGGAAAGTTTTCTGTAATTATTTCATTCAGCAGTTTTCTCATTCCCTTGGTTTGAGTCTCTGTACCTTCCTCTATCCTGATGACTCGTAAGTGTGTTTTTTTTTATGTTATCCCAAATCTCTTGGATGTTTTTCTTGTAATTTTTTCGCCAGCCTTTCTGAGTTGGCTGGACTCGTTTCAAGATGATATATTTTGTCTTCATTATCTGACCTTTTGGCTTTTACTTGCTCCACTCTGTTAGTGATACTCTCAATGGAGTTCTTAATTTGGTTTATCATTTCCTTCATTTCTAGAATTATTGTTTGATTTTTTTATAATCTCTATCCTCTGATAAAGATGCTTAACTTTTTCTTTTATCTGTTTATGTAATTCATTTTCAATGTTTTCTTTTACTGTTTGGATTTTCTGTCTCGTATCCTCTTTAAGTTTCCATTCCATCTGTCTAAGGTATTCCTTGAGTTCTTTATATGACCATTTTTCTGATGACTCTAGGTCCTCCTGAATATTTAGGGTGTCCTTCGTGGTTTGTACTCCTTTTCTTCCTTGCTTGTTTATGCTGCTCATGTTACTTCTTGTTCTGTTTGACTGCTTAGTTACTGTTTACTCTTATAAATTTATTTGATGCTTGGGAGGAAAGATTTTAGAAGGGAAGGGAAAAAGTCACTAAAGAGAATGAGAGTAGGCAGGTAGAATGCAAGGAATGGGAAATAAGAAAATTGAAAAGAAATGAAAAGACAATAGAAAAAATAGAAAATAAAGAAAGAAAATGATTTTTTAAAAAAAATGATTATGATAATATAAAATTAAAATTTTAAAAAATAATAATAACAAAAGAAAAAATTAAAAAAAATTAAAAAACATTTTAAAAAAGTTATAGAACAGCAACAAAAAATGAAAATAAAAGAAAACAAAAAAAAACAAAAAAAAAAAACAAACTAATATAATAATAATAATAATAAATGCAGTCATAGATTGCAATAAACTTTTTTTTCCATTAGGTAGAGCTGTGCCCACTGGGCCAAGCTTCTCCTTTCAATAGGTGGGAACCAATCACTGTGCAGCAGCTATTCCTCCCACACTGGGTGGGTGTCCAATCCTGAGTGCCTAGGGCCTTCTTTTGTGTTTCCTCAAGCCAGGCCCCACTCACCTGTGACACTCACCACAATACTGGTTACATGCCAGGTCTGCTGCTCCTAGGAGCCCTGTTTTCATGAACGCCTGGGCACAATCTCCCTGTTTGTCTCCCTCAGACCCTAAGTTTTTAGAGCTTAGGCCTGAGAACCCCCAGCGAATTTGCTTGCACTCCGGAAGCCATGCCCCCGGAAGCTGGAGCAAGAGACTTCAGTTTTCAGCAATGGTGGGAGCGGTGGCCTGGAGGTCTGCACCACGAGTCCCGTGCCACTCCTAATTCCCTCGGTCTGGATATCGCGCTCAAGGGAGAGCTGGGAGGGGCTCTTAAGATTTCCCCACAAGTTCGCAAATTTATAGGAATTTGCTTCACTTTCAATCACTTCCTGCTTCAGGACACATGTATTCTTCCATGTTTCTTGACAGGTCTTTTCATGAGACTTCTTTCAAGACACATGACTTTCAATTTCCATAATCACTTTTGAAGCAAAACTCACATAAACTTTATGATAAATTATAACTCTGATATTACCATTAGATGTATAACTGGTTGGAATTAATGATTGCATACCAATATAGGATTTCTTATATATTTTCAGATAAAAATTCAATCCATTATTTAAAGTGAAAAGAGTTATATTATTTATTCACAGAATGGTCTATTCATGCATTATCTCTATATTCATAGACGCAGTGTACACTTCTTTATACCCCCAATACTAATTTATACGTCTTCAAAATATTGCTCCCTGAAATGGTGGAAGAAATACTCATGTCACCTGATCTACTTATACATTTAATCACAGAAATATTCGGAACACAAAATGCAAAGGTCACACTTATGTTTGTACCAAAGCCTAAAAGGAAAGTAAACATGGATTACTAAAAACATCCATGTCCATGTTGCCTAATGCTGTCAAATGTCAATCCTATTGGTGACTACATATTTGTTTCTTCTTAAGATTATATATTCAAACTCAACCCTACTGAAAATGTCAAATCCTTTCCCTCACTTTATACATTGCCTGATTTCATTATGGCTCTATTTCTGTTTCCTACATATTTTCCCCAGTTCATCATTGTGACTGACTCTTCACATGTGCTGACATTTACATTCACACTCTAATCGATAACCTATTGCTAATAAACTTTTGTTCCTAATCCTATACTCATTCTTTTTGTAAACCTACCGAATATCTTCCTAATCCGACCGACTATCCTTTTTTGACTGGTTGTTCTCTTCTACATTCAATCAAGCAAGGTACAAGGTCTTATGCCATTGTATATTGATCTATCTGAGACCTCTGTGCAGAATGCAATTAAATGCTAAGTATCACAATCAAGGGTCCAATGCCCTTCTGGGCTTCAAATGTTACCTAGATTTCTGGTTTCACACTTATATTTCACATATATATTCTGGTAAATATCGCAGTTTCAAATACCATTATTCATTCTGCAGGATGATTCCTAAACTAAATCCAACATGTTATTGACCCTAAACATACACTGTTCCCTCAATCTAACTTTACAGAAGAGCAGGGACAGAGTTGGTCTTACAATACAGGAATGTAGGGGATCTTCCACCTGCTGAGAACCTCAAAGGTCCATGCAGACATGATCCCTGGAAAAGAGGTAGGCAGCTATGAAGGACCTGAGAGAGCAAAAGTCATCTTCCATGGCAAACAACCTTGTCAGGATGAAGGGGTGTGTCTGAATCAGCCACTTTCTTCTTAATGTAGAGAAGATGGACCAAACAAGGTCTGTGTGGAGAGCTGTTCCCGTGTGTCTATGGTTGATATGCCATTCTAACTTGTGACAGTGTCACAGGAAGTAGGGGCAGCCTCCATCTCATGGGACCCTTGGAAGCAACTATTAGGACAAAGTGTTTGCCAAGGCATTGACCTATTCAGTTCCTGAAGGAAGTGACCTACCTTACTTCTTTGGTGATGGAACTCTCTGAACTTGGGATCCAGGAAGCCAGGCATCCAAAGCCAGTCCCAGTCCCAGTCCCAGTGGGCTCACTTGTTTAGTTTTACTAATGACAGATTCTGTCTTTTTTGGTACCTACTGATGTGAGGATGGCCAAATGCCAGGAGAGCTCTGAAGACGGGCCTTTCCTTAGTAACTAGGTAGTGGCTCACCGCTGGCTCCTAACAACTTCACAGAGTTGGCCAAGGAGACCAGATCTGACACAGTACAGGCCATTTCGGGGGAACATAGTAGGGCCCGCCAGTCAGAGGACACTCTGGATATTCACAGACTTACTTGGAGAAGGAGGTGCCTTTGTGTTTGTGGGTGTGAGTTTGTGGTTTTGTCTCATTTTCATAGAATAGGTAGAAAAGATGGTATGTCTGGTTTGCAGTGGACTGTTTCTAGATAGTCGTTTGACAAGGCAAGTGTTTCTATGTCTGTGTATAACACTGTGTCCGTGGTTGTAGACATTAGAAAAGAGAATGCATCAATGAATGTGTCCTGTATAGTAGAAAGCTTCCCAGCATTCATCCTGCCCAATTTATGACTGCACTGCAGGTTGCCTTATCGATGGGCAACACCTAATATCTTCCTAAGTTTCAGATTTCTTCCTGAATTCTGACCAATCTGCAGAATAGTCTCATGGTTTTGTGTCCAAGATAGGTACCACCCCAAGCTCTGTCACATGGCCATGTACTGAATAGCTGAAGGTAATGGCGAGCATCTTAGAAAACTCAGATATCAGAGTGACCATTTAAGTCTCAGTGGAGAAACCATGTTTTGTGCCTTTTGCTTACCTATTTTTCTGTTTCACTGAATGACAGGAAGGTCTTTGCCTCAGGCCACCCCTTTGTGAAGCATGAAAAAAACAGTTTTCATATGGAAATGATTGGGCATCACCTGTGGCTCTTTGCTTAATTGCTTTGAAAGGGATGTGTCTGAATCAGCCTCTTGGCCCTGTGTGAGGCTGTGGCTTAGATTCTCAGCACCTGATGGATATAAAGAAAGATCCCATGTGTGCATCCAAAACCAAAATGGCAAAATTCAGTCATTGTGGATGATGTCTCTCTCCTTCCTCTATTAGGTTGCAGACAATCATCAAGTGAGTATAGGGATCCTTTGGGTCAAATGAGTTTTTCAAAGCCATGCAGAGGTGCGTGGGTTTTCTCATGATTCCACTTCACATAAAGAATCTAAACCCAACAGTCAGTAGGCCTCAAATTGGAGAAGCAGAGCAGTTGTAATGGCAGGCCTATTTGATCACTCCTGGTTCACAGGTATGGTGTCCAGGCCACCCTGACTTTAGGCAAATGAGGGCCAAGGGAGCTTATTTTGGACACTCTCTTGCGCTGTACCCCTCATGGAAATCTCCAGCCAGAGGTTATAATGAGGGTCTATGTGGAAGAAGATGAGGGCCATGTGGGAATGTTTTGGTTTTAATTTTGGTCATTTGTGTGGCAGTTGGAAGGGATGACTGGGTCCACCTCGGCTTGTACTCTGGTGTAATACTCCTTAGAGACTGAGTTGTAGAACTGACCTCAGAGAAGTATTGCCATTGATTGTGTGGGGATGTAAGGAGGCCACGCATGAGAGTCGCCCTTTGAAACTGAGATCTAGGCCAAGGGTGGCTTTCCACAGAACACTGAGAATCTCAGCCAGGATATCACATGATTTTATTCTGAAAAACTTGGAAGCCATAGTTGAGAGTCAAAACACACATGGACCTCACATTGTAGACCTCAATGGTCCTGGCTTCATGTGACCTTTTGGCCACTATTTGGGAAGCCTTGCCTGTGATTGTTCTCCAGAGCTTTTATTGAAATGAGCTTCCTTAACATTTAATGGTTCCTGAATGAATTGAAACCCACAGTGACTACAACTTCTTCCTTGAATAATGGCTAGATAAATACCATGAAATTTTTGAAATTTCCATGACGAGGTGGCACTGGAAAACCTTTGGATGTCCTGATGCTGATCATAGTATACCAGACAGTGCCTTGATTGACAGGGTTTCATGAAAATGGTGAAGAACAGAGATGCCAGTTAGTTGTCGCCTGATGATTAGTGGGCCTAGAGCAGTGGTGGACAGATGTGTGACAAAACATCTGTGGTGGGGCCACGTGGATCTGCCATTGGCTTCCAAATGGCTTGTGACTGATATGGTTACAGCCAACAGACCCAATAGGTAAAGGCATCTTGTTATATGGAGAGGTTTCAGGGAAATGTTCAGAATCAGGTTGCTATGATCAAGGGGGCAAGCTATGTGGGATAGAAGCCTGGTTATTGCATTCTCCTGCAAACCCTCACCCACCACACGTGACTAAACTCCCTCCAGCAATGTGTCCCAATTGAACTCCTTTATTTCGTGAAGCAAATACCAAACTCCCAATGCAGCAGCAAGAAACACCACTAAAAGTGGAGAATGAACAAATGTCTTCCCAGTTAACACAGGGAGAAACTTAGCCCCAGTGTCCACAGTTTAGCTACAAAAAAAGAATTCAGCACTGCTGCCACATGTTCAATGAAAAATAAGAAACCATGTCTTACAGGTCACATATATGCAGAACCAGCTTTGATGGTCTCTCTACAAAAGAACTAAATCTCCTGAAAACAACATATATTTCAAGTGACCAACCTCAGAGGCAGTTTCTCAAGAATTCTTTCGGCCAGCAGAGCTCCATGTTTGAGGAGTGTTTACCTTTTGCCTTACTTTTTTGAACTCTGCTACCACCTCCAAGGTTGTGAACTCCTGAGCATATTCCATTCCAGATATGTATTCACAGATTTTCTAACTCTTCTCCTCTAACTGTGTCTTACTTTGGTAAAAGATAATGTCAAGGCATTGTTCTGGATGAGAGTGGGAAGATTTTGGGTAGCACATATTTGCATAGGCATTGGATACATTTTTCAATTTCCCTTCAAAACACTGAATCTCTGACCCTAACCAATTCCCAACTAGACTCTGACTACTAATCCTAATATGATGGAGAAAAATAACAAAAAACAGAAAAGAAGTACAAGCAGTTCAGTAGAGGCAAGGTGTATAATAGGACTTGCCTTTTGCATAATATAGGGTAGGAGTTATAAATCTTGCAAATTTTTTTTGAAATAGTTCTCCATGAGTTTTTAAAGTTAACAAATATGTGAATTAATTTCTCCCTTTCTCTGTAGCCTATTAAGCACATGTATTTTTATATGCACATATAGATTTCTACCTGGTACCACACGTATATTCTTGTGAGGTGTTTGACTTGGCAGATACAAATTGTGAGAAGAGATCACTCCTCGTAAATGCTATTGGAACTGAAATTTCAAACTATGGGTGAACTTTCTAGTTGAACAACATTATACATAAATCCATGTTCAGTATAATGAATATTTTTGGATCTGTGTATGATATATATTTCATGATGAATTTTGATTGGCATATATATTGCTAGTTTTTAATGTCTCTCTCTCTCTCTGTATATATATATATATATATATATATATACTCTCCAGATTTTTCAAAATATGTAATATATGTGACTTATTATACACTCCCTAAATTCATTCATATTCATTTATGTGGATTTATAATCAACTTTTCACAAGATTATTTTCTAAAATATTCATCCACCTGAAATTCATATTTGTTTCCTATTACTGACAACTAACTTCAGTGAATGGTGTATACAAATCCTAATATTTCTACAGTAACTGACCCAGTTTAACATCAACACAAGCAGATTCCTATGGGACATGATATATATTTTGACATTCATATTTATTCAACAATGGGACATTATTATTTCTTCAGTTTATGCACATCATAGTATATATATTTCATCCAAAATTTCAAAAATATATAGGAATTTGTTTCACTTTCAATCACTTCCTGCTTCTGAACACATGTATTCCTCCATGTTGCTTTACTGGTCTTTTCATGAGACTTCTTTCCAAACACATTATTTTCGATTTCCAAAATCAATTTTGAAGCGAAACTCACACACTCTTCATGAAAATCTTAATACAAATATTATCATTGATGTATAACTTGTTGTAATGAATGTCTGTATATCAATATTTGATTTCCTGTATATTTTCAGATATCAATTCAATTCATTATTTATAGTGGAATGAGTATATGTTTTATTCAGAGTATGTTCTATTCATGCATTATCTGTATATTCATAGAAACAGGGTACACCTCTTTGTACCCCCAATACTAATTTGTACGTCTTCAAAATATTGCTCCCAGAAATGGTGGAAGATATACTCATGTCACCTGATCTACATATATATTTTATCACAGTAATATTATGGACACAAAATGCAAAGGTCACACTTATGATTGTACCAAAGCCTAAATGGAAAGTGAGCATGGATTAGTAATAACATCCATGTCCAGGTTGCCTAATGCTCTCAAATGTCAATCCAATTTGTGACTACATATTTGTTTCTTGCTAAGATTATATATTCAACCTCAACCCTGTTGAAAATGTCTAATCCTATAACTCACATTATACTTTTCCTGATTTTCTTTTGTCTCAATTGATATTTACTTTCATAGATATTTTCCCCAGTTCATCATTGTGAATGACTCTTCACATGTGCTGACATTTACATTCACTCTCTACCCGAAACCCTATTGCTAAAAAACTTTTGGTCCAAATCCTATACTCACTCTTCTTTCTAAACCTTCTGACTATCTTCCTAATCCTACCGATTATCCCTTTTTGACTGCATGTTCTCTTCAACATTCAATCATCCAAGGTAAAGGTCCTATGCCATTGTATAGCGATTAATCAGAGACATCTGTGCAGAACATAATTCAAAGCTAAGTATCCTACCCAAGGGCCCAATACACTCCTGGGCTTCAAAACTTACATAGATTTGGGTTTTCAAATTTATATTTCACCTTTATATTCTTTTAAATATCGCAGGTTCCCAATAACATTATTCATCCCGCAGAATGATTCCTAACCGAAATCGAACCGGTTATTAACCCTAACCATACGCTGTTCCCTCAATCTAACTTTACAGAGGAGCAGGGACAGAGTTGGTCTTACAATACAGGAATGTAGAGGATCTTCCACCTGCTCAGAACCTCAAAGGTCAATGCAGAAATGATCCTTGGAGAAGTTGTAGGCAGCTATGTAGTACCAAAGAGAGCAAAAGTCTTCTGACATGGTAAAGAACCTGGACAGGATGAAAGGATGTGTCTGAATCAGCCTCTCTCTTCTTAATGTAGAGAAGATGGACCAAAGCATGCCTGTATGGAGAGAAGTTCCCCGGTGCATATGGTTGATATACCATTCTAACTTGTGACAGTGTCACAGAAAGTAGGAACAGCCTCCATCTCATGGGACCCTTGGCAGCAACTGCTAGGACAAAGTGGTTGCCAAGGCAGTGACCTCATTCATTTCATGAAGAAAGTGACTTCACCTAACCTACTTGGTGATGGAACTCTCTGAACTTGGGATCAAGGAAGCCAGGCATCCAGAGCCAGTCCCAGTCACAGTCCCAGTGGGATCACATGTTTGGTTTTACCAAGGGCAGAGAGTCTTTTTTTGGTACCTACTGATGTGAGAATGGCCAAATGCCAGGACAGCGATGAAGAGGGTCCTTTCCTAAGAAAGCAGGTAGTTGGTCATCGCTGGTTCCTGACAACTTCACAGATTTGGCCACGGAGACCAGATCTGAGACAGGGCAGGCTAGTTCGGGGTAACAATATGGTCCACAGACAGAGGACACTCCCGATAATCACAGACATATTGGGGGAAGGAAGTGCCTTTGTGGGTGTGGGTGTGAGTTTGTGGTTTTGTCTCATGTTCTGAGAATAGGTAGGAAAGGCGGTTTGTTTGGTTTGGAGTGGACTGTTTCTAAAAAGTCGTTTGAAAAGGTGAGTGTTTCTATATCTGTGTATCTCACTGTGTCCGTGGTTCTAGACATGAGAAAAGAGAATGCATCAATGGATATGTCCTGTCTAGAAGAAAGTTTTCCAGCATTCATCCTACCCAATTTATGACTGGACTGCAGGTTGCCTTATGGATGGGCCACCCCTACTATCGTCCTAAGTTCCTGTTTTCTTCCTAAATTTTGGCCACTACCCAGAATAGGCTAATGGTTTGTGTCCAAGATATGTAACACCTCCAAGCTCTGTGACATGGCCATGTACTGGATAGCTGAATGGAATGGCGAGCATCTCAGGAAACTCAGATATCAGTGTGACAAGGAAAGTCTCAGTGGAGAAACACTGTTTTGGGCCTTCTGCTTACCTATTTTTCTGTTGCCCTGAATGTCAGGAAGGTCCTTACCTCAGGCCACTCCTTTTTGAAGCCTGAAGTAAACAGTTTTTAAATGCAAATGAATGGGCATCACCTGTGGTGCTTTGCTTAATTGCTTTCGAAAGGGATGTGTCTGAATCAGCCGCTTGGCTCTGGGTCAGGCTATGGATTAGATTCTCAGCACCTGATGGATATAAAGAAAGTTCCCATGTGTGTATTGAAAACAAAAATGGTAAAAATATCAGTCATTGTGCATGAAGTTTCCTGCCTTCCTCTGTTAGGTTCCTGACCTCCATCAAGTGAGAATAGGATCCTCTGGGTCAAATGAGTTCTTTGAACTCCTGCACAAGTGCTTGGGTTCTCCCATGATGCCAAATCACAAAAAGAATCTATACCTGACAGTCAGTAGGCCTCAAATTGGAGAAGCAGAGCAGTATTAAAGGCAGGCCTATTTGATCACTCCTGGTTTACAGGAAGGGTGTCAAGGCCACGCTCACTTTAGGCAAATGACGGGCAAGGGTGCATATTTTGGACATTGTCTTGAGCTGCGCTCCTAATGGAAACCTCCAGCAAGAGTTTATGATGAGTGTCTATATGGAAGAAGATGAGGGTCATGTGGGAAAGTTTTGGTTTCAATTGTGGTCATTTGTGTGGCGGTTGGAAGAGATGACCGGGTCCACATGGGCTTGAACTCTGGTGTGATTCTTCTTCGAGACTGAGTTCTGGAACTGACCTCAGAGAAGTATTGCCATTAATTGTGTTGGGATTGTAGGAGGACACGCATGAGAGTCACCCTTGAAACCTGAGATTGGGCCCTGGGTGGCTTTCCACAGAGCACTGAGAATCTCAGCCAGGATATCACATGATTTTATTCTGAAAGACTTGGCAGCTATAGTTAAGAGTCAAAACACACATGGACCTCACATTTTAGACCTCAATGGGCCTGTCTGCATGTGACATTTTGACCACTCTTTGGGAAGCCTTGCCTGTCAGAGATCTCCAGAGCTTTCATTGAAATGAGCTTCCTCACCATTTCATGGTTCTTGGATGAATGGAAACCCCAAAGTGCCTCCAACTTCATTCTTGAACAATGGATAGATAAATACCATGAAATTTTTGAAATTCCCAATGACCAGGTGGCACTGGAGAACCATTGGATGTCCTATTGCTGCTCATGAGTGTACAAGACAGTGCCTTGATTGACTGGATTTCTTGACAATGGTGTAGAACAGAGATGACAGTAAGTTGGAGCCTGCTGAGTAGTGAGCCTAGAGCAGTGGTGTGCAGTTGTCTGATAATATATTTGTGGTGTGGCCATGTGGGTGTGTCATTGGCTTCCAAATGGCTTGTGACTGATTTGGTGTAGCCAGCAGAAAATTATATGAAAAGGCATCTGGTTATATGGACAGGTTTCAAGGCAATGTTCAGAATCAGGTTGCTATGGTCAAGGGAGCAAGCAATGTGGGATAGAAGCCTGGTTGGTGCATTCTCCTGAAGACCCTGACCCACCACACCTTACAGGACTCCCACCAGCACAGTGACCCATTTGAAATCCTTGTATGTTGTGAAGCAAATACAAAACACCCAGTGCAGCTGCAAGAAACACCACGAAAATTGGAGGATGACCAAATGGCTTCAAAGTCCACACAGGGAGACACTTAGCCCCCAGTGGCCACAGTTTATCTACAAAGAGAGAATTCATCACTGCTTCCTCATGTTCATTAGAAAATAAGAAACCATATCCTCCAGGTCACATAGATGCAGACCCAGCTTTGATGGTCTCCGTACACAGGGAGCTAAAGCTCCTGACAACAACATATACTTCAAGTGCCCAACCTAAGAGGCAGTTTCTCAAGAAGTCTTAATGCCAGCATAGCTCCATGTTTGTGGAGTGTTTACACTGTCCCTTACATTTGGAAACTCCTCTACCACCTCCTGAACATTTTCCATTCCAGGTATGTATTCACAGATTTTCTATATCTTCTTCTCTAATTGTGTCTTACTAGGGGTGAAGATATTGTCAAGGCATTGTTCTGGATGAAAGTGGAAATTTTTTGTAGCACATATTTGCATACACATTGGATTCATTTTCCTATTTTCCATTTGAAATACTTAATAACTGACACTAACCCATACCCTAATAGACTCTTACTACTAATCCTAATATGATGGAGTAAAATAACCCAAACAGAATAGAAATACAAACATTTCAGAGGAGGCATGGTGTATAGTTAGACTTGGCTTTTGCATGATAAAGTGTAGGTGTTATAAATCTAGTTAATTTTTAATTGAAATAGTTCCATGTGTACTTAAAGTTAACAAATATGTGAATTCCTGTCACCCTTTCTCTGTAGCCTATTCAGCACATGTATTTTTATATGCACATATAGAACTCTACCTGGTACCACAGGTACATTCTTGTGAGGTGGCTGACTTGGCAGATAGAAATTGTGAGAATTGATCACTCTGCCTAAACGCTGTTGAAACTGAAATTTCAAACTATGGGTGAGCTTCCTAGTTGAACAACATTATACATAAATCCATGTTCAGTAAAATGAATATTTTTGGATCTGTGGATGATATATATTTCATGGTGAATTTCGATTGGCATATGTATTGCTAATTTTTAATGTCTGTGTGTGTGTGTGTGTGTGTGTGTGTGTGTATATATATATATATACATATATATATATATATATATATATATATATATATATACATACTCTAAATTTTTTTAAAATATAAAATATATGTGTCTTATTATAAACTCCCTAAATTCATTCATATTCATGTATGTGGATTTAGAGTTAACATTTCACAAGATTATTCACGGAAATATTCATCCACCTGAAATACATATTTTTTTCCTAGAAATGAAAACTAACTTCAGTGAATGGTGGATACAAATCCTAATATTTCTACAATAATAGATCCAGTTTCTCATCAATGCAAGTAGATTCCTATGGGACATGATGTGTATTTTGATGTTCATTCTTATTCACCACTGGTATGTAACAATTTCTTCAGTTTATGCACATTATAGGATATATATTTCATCCATACGTTAGCAAAATTATAATCATTTGTTTCACTTTCAATCATTTTCTGCTTTAGAACACATGTAATCCTCCATGTTTCTTGACTGGTTTGTTTATGAGACTTCATTCCAAACATATTATTTTCGATTTCCATAATCATATTTGAAGCAAAACTCACACACCCTTCATGATAAACTATAACCCTAATATTACTATTAGATGTATAACTGGTTGGAATGAATGATTGTATATCAATATAAGATTTCTTATATATTTTCAGATATCAAATAAATCCATTATTTAAAGTGGAACCAGTTATATTATTTATTCACACTATTGTCTATTCATGCATTGTCTCTATTTTCATAGACACAGGGTACACCTCTTTGTAAACCCAATACTAATTTATACGTCTTCAAAATTTTGCTCCCAGTAATGGTGGAAGAAATACTCATGTCATCTGATCTACATATACATTTTATCACAGTAATATTCTGGACACAAAAAGAAAAGGTCACACTTATGTTTGAACCAAAGCCTAAATGTAAAGTGAACATGGATTACTAAAACCATCCATGTCAAGTTTGGCTAATGCTCTCAAAAGTCAATCCTATTTGTGACATCATATTTGTTTCTTGCTAAGTTTATATATTCAAACTCAACCCTGTTGAAAATATCTAATGCTATCTCTCACTTTATACTTTTCCTGGTTTCATAATGTCTCTATTTATATCAGCTTTCCTACATACTTTCCACAGTTCATCATTGTGACTGACTCTTCAATTGTGCTGACATTTACATTCACACTCTAATCCAAACCCTATTGCTAAGGAACTTTTTTTCCAAATCCTATACTCACTCTTCTTCTTAAACCTACTGACTATCTTCCTAATCCTACCCATTATCCCTTTTTGACTGGATGTTCTCTTATACATTCAATAATACAAGGTACAGTGTCTAATGCAATTGTATATCGATCTATCTCAGACATCTGTGCAGAACATAATTCAACGCTAAGTATCACAATCAAGGGCCCATCCCCATTCTGCGCTTCAAATCTTATTTAGATTTCTGTTTTCATACATATATTTCACCTATATATACTTATAAATGTCGCAGGTTCCCAGTACCATTATTCATGCAGCAGAATGATTCCTTATTCAAATTGAACATATTATTAACCCTAACCATACACTGTTCCCTCAATCTAACTTTACAGAAGAGCAGGGACAGAGTTGGTCTTACAATACAGGAATATAGGGTATCTTCCACCTCCTGAGAACCTCAAGGTCCATGCAGAAATGATCCCTGGAGAAGATGTAAACAACTATGAAGGACCTGAGAGAGCAAAATTCAGCATCCATGGCAAACAACCTGGTCAGGATGAAGGGTTGTTTATGAATCAGCCTCTCTCTTCTTATTGTAGAGAAGATGGACCAAACCAGGTTGGTGTGGAGAGCTGTTCCTAGGTGCCTATGGTTGATATACCATTCTACCTTGTGAAAGTGTCACAGAAAGTAGGGGCAGCCTCCATCTCATGGTCGTCTTGGAAGCAACTGTTAGGACAAAGTGGTTACCAAGGCAGTGATCTGATTCAGTTCCTTAAGGAAGTGACCTCACCTCACTTCTTTGTTGATGGAACTCTCTGAACTTGGTTTCCAAGAAGCCAGGCACCAAGAGGCAGTCCCAATCCCAGTGGTCTCACTTGTATGGATTTACCAAGGACAGAGTCAGTCATTCTTGGTACCTACTGATGTGAGGACAGCCAAAACCAGGAAAGCTCTGAAGAGGGGCTTTTCCTGAGAAAGTAGGTAGTGGCTCACTGCTGGCTCCTGACAACTTCACAGAGTTGGCCAAGGAGACCAGATCTGAGACAGGACAGGCCATTTCATTGGAACATAGTATGGCCCACCAGTCAGAGGACAATCCGGATAGTCACAGACCTACTTGGGGGAAGGATGTGTCTTTGTGGGAGTCAGTGTGGGTTTGTGGTTTTGTCTCATATTCTGAGAATAGGTAGGAATGGCGGTTTGTTTGGTTTGGAGGGAACAGTTTCTAGTAAGTCATTTGACAAGGCGAGTGTTTCTATGTCTGTTAATACCACTGTGTCCCTGGTTGTAGACATTAGAAAAGAAAATGCATCAATGGGTGAGTCCTGTCTAGTAGAAAGCTTCTCAGCTTTCATCCTGCCCAATTCATGAATGGACTGCGGCTTGACTTATCAATGGGGAACACCTGCTAACTTCTTAAGTTCCTGTTTTCTTCCTGAATTGTGTGCACTCTCCAGAATAGGCTCATGGTTTTGTGTCCATGATATGTACCTCCTCAAATCTCTGTGACATGGCCATGTACTGGATAGCTGAAGGGAATGGCGAGCATCTCAGGAAGCTCAGATATCAGTGTGACCAGGAATGCCTCAGTGGAAAAACCCTGCTTTGGACATTTTGCTTACCTATTCTTCTGTTGCCCTGAAAGTCAGGAAGGTCTTTGCATCAGGTGTGTCATGTCGGAGTGTTTTGGTTTTAATTGTAGTCATTTTTGTGGCCGTTGGAAGAGATGACTATGTCCACCTGGGCTTGAACACTTATGTGATTCCCCTTAGAGACTGAGTTCTGGAACTGACCTCAAAGAAGTATTGGCATGTATTGTGTTGGGAATTTAGGAGGCCACGCATGAGAGTCGCACTTGGAAACTGAGATCTAGGCCCAGGGAGGCTTTCGGAAGAGCACTGGAAATTTCAGGAAGGACATCACATGATTTTATTCTTAAAGACTTGGCAGCCATCGTTGCAAGTCAAAACACACATGGACCTCACATTGTAGACCTCAAATGCCTGGCTTAATGTGACCTTTTAGCCTGTCTTTGGGAAGCCTTGCCTGTTAGAATTCTCCAGAGCTTTCATTGAAATGAGCTTCTTCTCCATTTTATGGTTCCTGAATGAATTGAAACCCACAGTGCCTTCAACTTCATCCATGAAAAATGCCTAGATAAATATCATTAAAGTTTGGAAATTCCCATCACCTGGTGGCACTGGAGAACCTTTGGGTGTCCTATTGCTGATCATGAGTGTACCAGACAGTGCCTTGATTGACTGGGTTTCATGAAAATGGTATAGAACAGAGATGCCAGTAACTTGGAGCCTGATGAGTAGTCGGCCTAGAGCAGTGGTGTGCAGGTGTGTGTTAAAACATCTGTGGTGGGGTGATGTGGATATGCCATTGGCTTCCAAATGCCTTGTGACTGATATGGTGCAGCCCCCATACCCTTGTATGTAAAGGCATCTTGTTATATGGAGAGGTTGCAGGGCAATGTTTAGAATCAGATTGCTATGGTCAAGGGGGCAAGCTATGTGGGATATAAGCCAGGTTGGTGCATTCTCGTGCAGACCCTTACCCACCACACGTGACAGAACTCCCTCCATCACTGTGTCCCAGTTGAACTTCTCGTATTTTGTGAAGCAAATACCAAACTCCCAGTGCAGCTGCAAGAAACACCACGAAAATTGGAGGATGACCAAATGGCTTCACAGTCCACACTGGAAGACACTTAGCCCCCAGTGGCAACAGTTTACCTATAAAGAGAGAATTCAGCCCTGCTGCCTCATGTTCATAGGAAAAAAAGAAACCATGTCCTCCAGGTCATATAGATGCAGACCCAGCTTTGATGGTCTCACTACAAAGGAAGCTAAAGCTCCTGTCATCAACATATATTTCAGGTGCCCAACCTCAGAGGCAGTTTTTCAAAAAGTCTTTAGGCCAGCAGAGCTCCATGTTTTTGGAGTTTTTACCCTGTCCCTTACTTTTTGAAACTTCTCTACAACCTCGAAGGTTGTGAACTCCTGAGCATTTTCCATTACCGATATGTATTCACAGATTTTCTAACTCTTCTCCTCTAATTGTGTCTTACTTGGGGTGAAGGAAATGTCAAGGCATTGTTCTGAATGAGAGTTGGAAGATTTTTGGGTAGCACATATTTGCCTACACATTGGATTCATTTTCCAATTTTCCATTCGAAATACTGAATCCCTGACTGTCAAGGGTAGAAGGAATTCTTTTTCAAAGAACAGCCTGACACTTACAAGAAACAGCCACCAGGAGACATCCTGTCTGGAAGACATCCTGTAGCCATATGTTTCCCTGAGACATCCTGTGCCATCTTTCTTCCAGAAACATCCTGAAGTTATCTCACCTTGTGAAGACATCCAGGAACTGCCGATAAGAGAGTTTTCCCAAATCCAGCATTTTAATACCCATGTGTGAACAATAAAATTTTGCAGCTTGATCAGAACTCCTGTGTTGCTCTCATCTCTCGTGTCTCTTGTCCCTTCATTCCTCCCCATCTAGGTTCGCTGCCCATGTTGATGTGTCCTGCCGGCCGGGACATCTGGCGCCCACCGACTGGGGCTCAAGCCATTGACTGAGGGGGAACCCCTTCCTCCTGGAAGACTTGGTCAAGAGGAGCCCGCGATCGTCTCAGCAGACACCACCCGAAGACATATCCAGGAGGAGGGTGGGAATGATGCACGGTGAGTGACCCACCATGTGACAAGCAGTATCGTGATAAGATTTGTTTATTTCAGGCCTCAAGGAGTTCTTCAAGACATGGGGGGCACATGTTAAGAAAAAGGAGTTAAAATTTTTCTTTTCACACATAGGAGCATTGTGTCCATGGTTTCCTCTTGAAGGGACCATTGATGGCAAAAATGGCTTAGAGTAGGAGACTGTTTAAAAGATTATTATGAATCCTTTGGCCCAGAAAAAATGCCAGTTACCACCTTTTCTTACTGGAACTTAATTAATGAAATTCTTAAAAGTTTTTGCTTTGACAATGGTACCTTAGAACTTGTCAGGATTGGGGAAGAGATTATGCAAAAGACCTCTCGTCCCTCCTCTGCATGCCCATCATTAGTATAGACATAGACCCTTCTCAGTCTTCCCAGGACCCTGAGAACCTTTCTGGTCCCCCTCAAAATACGACCCTAATTAATAAGGCTCCAATGATTAAAAACCACCTTTATCCAGTTTTAAATCCCAGAGACACATTGACCCCTGGGAAGGACGCTATCTTGGAGAAGGAAGCAGCTCTCTACCATTCAGAAGACCCGCAACCTCTCAGGACCCTGCCACAGCCTACAGGATTTACACATCCACCTCCCTCCTATATCCCTCCTGCCTTTTGTGCTCTGGCCCTTCAGGGGCCAAGTGCCCCCCCAGATATTTTTTCCCTACTTCCCCTACCTAACCTCGCTCCCTTGCCAGCATCCTTCCAACATAGACGGGAAGAGATGCAACTTTTAAAATAATTAAATTCCCTTGACTCTGAGCTCTCTTCATTAGCCTTAGCTATGGAGTCAATGCAAGCTGGCCCACAGCGGTCTAATACAAAGTCGAAGCCACTCCATCGGCCTGTTCTCACCTTCCCAGTCACCACCAGTCAGATAGATAAGCCTGCCCAGGCTGAGGTCAAAGACTTCGATGAGGAACAAGAGGAGGAAGCGGGGGAAATGGATCAAGGAGATCAGGACTCAGAGGATGAGGAGTTCATCCCTGGGCAGGAAGGAACCCAGAGTCTACAAAAAATTAAGCCTATGTTTTCTTGAAAAACTTAATAAGGCTTGTGCTCACTATGGCCCCACTGTGCCCTACACGTTGGCTTTATTAGAAATCCACAGTGCACAATGGCTTACTCCCAATGATTGGAAATTTTTAGACCAAGCTACCTTCAGTGCCGGAGACTTCCTGTTATGGAATGCAGATTTCGAAGACAATGTCGGGAAACTGCTCAAATAATTTTAACTAAGGCCTCCTCTGAATCTGGGACTTAAGTTTAGCTAGTGGGCAATGCGCCTTTTGACACTAAAAATAACAGGCACGTTTCCCTCCTGGACTCTTGGCGCAGACTCAGATGGCTGGTTTTCCTGCTTGGTGACACCTCCCTCAAAAGGCCTCGGCTACCAATTCCCTGGCAAAAATTTGAAAAGTGCCCCATGAGCCTTATAGGTAGTTTGTTCCCCGGCTTAACCTAGCTGCGGAATGCTTGCATGAACCAAGCGAAGGTGAAAGCACCTATGTAAAACATCTTGCCTTTGAAAATGCCAACCAAGCATGTCAGGATGTTCTTCAACCACATAAGGATAAAGGGAAACTTTCTGAATTTATTAGACTCTGTGCAGGCGTGGGTGCAGCCCATGCCATGGGTCTCGCTTTACGGGCCACCTTTACCAAGGCGTTTCACAATCCTGGCTCACGTACTTGCTTTACTTGTAAACAACCTGGCCATTTTGCATGTGGGTGTCCGACAGGCAAACAAAGCCTAGGAATAGCGTCTCCTCAAACTGGGGCTTAACCGCCCCCAGCTACCCTTTTCCATAGAAGTGGTAAAGGTCATCACTGGGGCAGTGAGTGTAGATCTAAGACAAATGCCCTCAGACAGCCTATTTCTTCCTGCTTCTCGGGAAACTCCCTGCGGGGCCAGCCCCTGGCCACAACATCCCCCAGGACAAACACAGGAGCAATAAGGTTTGTTCCCTCCCAAACTCCCAACCTACCACAAAATCCTTCTCCACAATTGCCTCCCTCCAACTAGCCACCCCAGGCAGCGCAAAATTGGACCTCTGTGCCACCACAGTTACAATATTAGACTCAATGCAAGGGCCCCAGATAATACCCACTGGAATTATGGGTCCCCCTCCATCTCATACATGTGCCCTTGTTCTTGGAAGTGCCTCCACTACCATACAAGGTGTTCAGGTCTTCGCTGGCATTAATGATAATGATTTCACTGAAGAAATAAAAATACTGGCCACTGCTATTAATGGAGTTGCCGCCATCCCAGCAGGAACAAGACTTGCACAATTAATTCTCCTTCCCTTGGATTCAGGAGGCATTTCCACCACCCAAACCTACCTCGGGGGGCTGCCTTCTTAGGCTTCTCTGATGTGTATTGGGTTCAACCCATTTCTCACAATAGACCCACCCTTACCTTACTTACTGAAGGAAAGGAATTCCAAGGAGTTCTAGATATTGGAGCTGATGCCACAATTATTTCTCAAAAATACTAGCCATCAGGTTGGCCCCTCACTCCATCCTTGACTGACCTTAAAGGGATAGGAAAATAAAAAAATACTCTGGTCAGCTCAAGGTCTATTAGCTGCACTGATAAAGATGGTAATAAGTCAACTGTCACTCCTTTCGTTGATTCTGACCTCCCTGTTAACGTATAGGGTGGAGATATTTTGAGTCATTGGAAGTTATTCTCGCCAGTCCCAATTCCATGGTGACTCATCAAATGCTTCCTATGAATTTTGTTCCTGGTACAGGCCTGGGGATACTGAAACAAGGACTGGTGGAGCCTATACAACCCATAAAAAAAACAAATACATGTGGACTTGTGTATTCAGATTTTTAGTGTCGGTCCCTGACCCTCCTGTACCCCATGCAGATAAAATTATTTGGGAGACTCAGACTCCTGTGTTGGTGGATCAGTGGCCCCTTACCCAAGAAAAATTGGAGGCTGCCTCCACGTTAGTGCTGGAACAGCTGGCAGCCGGCCATGTAAAGCCCTCAACCTCACCATGGATTACTCCTATTTTTATTATCAAGAAAAAATCAGGCAAGTGGCGCCTTTTACAATATTTGTGTGCCATTAATAAAGTTATGTGCCCGATGGGAGCACTACAGCCAGGCATTCCCACACCAGTGGCGATTCCAAAAACCTATTGTAAAATGGTTATTGACTTAAAAGATTGCTTTTTTACCATTCCTTTACATCCTGAGGATAGACCCTATTTTGCCTTTAGTCTCCCTCGCATTAATTTTCTGGGCCCTATGCAGAGATTTCAATTGAAGGTTCTTCCCCAAGGTATGGCCAACAGCCCTAGTCTTTGCCAAAAATACGTTGCTCAAGCAGTAGACCCTGTGAGAGAGCGATGAGCACAAAATTATATTTTACATTATATGGATGATTTGTTAATTGCTGCACCTAATACCCATGACCTTAATAATTGTTACTTGGACTTTTACAAAACCTCACTACCTTGGGACTACAGATAGCTCCAGATAAGTTTCAAACACAGGACCCTTATACCTATTTGGGCCTTAAACTTCAAGATAATCAGATCCAAATTCCTAAAATACAACTATGTGTGGACCATCTTCACACACTTAATGATTTTCAAATATTACTGGGGGATATTCAATTGCTAGGAACATATTTAAAATTACCCACTTGTGTACTTTTGCCCCTTAATGATATTTTGATAGGTGATTCCCACCCCTCCTCCCCTCAAAAGCTTACTCCCGAGGCATGACATGCATTAAACCAAGCCACAGAAGTCATTGCCCAAAAGTTTGTTACACAAATTTCTTATAACCTTCCTCTGGTTCTGGTTATTTTCCACACTCCTCATACACCCACAGGAATATTTTGGCAGCGAGATCCACATTTTAAAAATAAAGGCTGCCCCTTGCTTTTGGTCCTTGTACCCACCACATCCTCCAAGGTTATTACTGTTTATCTTGCTCAGGTAGCTTCTCTTATTTTTAAAGGTCGTTTGCTTTCTCGACAACATTTTGGCAAAGACCCTGTTAATATTTTAATTCCATATACTAAGGACCAAACCCTTACTTCAATTTTTACTACAGACATGGATGAATGGGATATTGCCCTATCAGGCTTTTTGGGAACAATTCATAACCACATCCCCAATGACAATCTTTTAAATTTTGTCCAGTTACATCCATTTATTTTTCCCAAAATTACTCAAAAGGCTCCCATTCCTCAAGCCCTTACCTTTTTTACAGATGGTTCCAGTAATGGCCGTGCAGTCTTTGTTGTCAATAACAAGCCTACCACCTTTGATACCGTCTATCAGTCAGCTCAGTTTGTGGAATTGTTCGCCATAACACAAGTTTTTATAAAGTTTTTTGATAATCTTGTTAATATTTATACAGACAGTGCCTACATTGCTCATTCTGTGCCCCTTCTGGAGATTTCACCCACCATTAAGGCTTCTTCCAATTCCCCCTTTCTGTTTCACCAGCTTCAGCAGCTAATTCAGGCCAGAAAACATCCATTTTCCTTAGGACACATCATGACACACTCTGACCTTCTGAGCCCTCTAACACAAGGTAATGCCCAAGCTGATGCAGCAACACGTTCCATCTTTCCAATTTTTGTTGGCTCCATTCAAAAGGCCATGGAGTTACACAATCTTCACCATCTAAATTCCCAGAGCCATCGATTACTTTGGAAAATTACCAGGCAACACGCATGAGAAATAGTAAAAGCATGCCCTGCTTGCACTGTCTCCCTCCCCATTCAACACTTGGGAGTTAACCCCCGAGGATTACTGCCCAATCAGATTTAGCAAATGGATGTTATTCATTTTCCTGAATTTTGAAAAACCAAATATATATACGTTTCTATAGATACCTTCAGCGGCTTTATTTTTGCATCACCACATTCTTGAGAGGCTACCAAAGATGTCCTTTCTCATCTTGTTTCAGCCTTTTTCGTAATGTGTAAACCAATACATATTAAAACAGATAAATGTCCTGCATATACCAGTGCCAAGTTTAAACAGTTTTGTGCTACCTTGCAATTTTGTCATACTACTGAAATTCCATACAACACTCAGGGCCAAGGCATGTGGAACTTGCCCAGCTTACCTTAAAGACTTGGCTATCCTGTCTTAAGGCTTCAGCCCTTGTATTTACCACTCCCAGGGATCGCCTTAACCATGCATTATTTGCCCTTATTTTTCTTACCCTAGACAGTGAAGGCCATTTGGCCACAGACAGACACTGGCATCCTTCATCCAATTCTGTTCGCACACCTGTTATGTGGTGCAATCCCATTACAAATAAATGAAAACGCCCACATCCTATCCTCATCAGGGGATGGGGCTCAGCTTGTGTTTTGGACCAAGAGCAAGCATCCCCAAGATGGTTACCAGAATGCCTGGTTAAACAGGTAAATTACTTACATCAACCCAGGGACGGAGGCCCTCCCCCGACGACAAATTTTCCTCCATTTCAGATACAGCCAACAATCTGTGCGAGGATCCTGCTTAAGGCACTTCTGCTGAACAGGTTTGAACACAGAGGCCTTGGACCTCTAATTTCCAACATCATGGGGTACCTTTTTGCCCCCCCCCGTGAATGCAAAGGAGGATTTTGGACTGAGGCTCCCACTAGTTGGACCCAGACTGCTGACTGCATGACTAAGGTGACTTACCTCCGTGCCAAGGTTGACCATAATCTCGGAGGAGTTCAGCAGCCTAAATGGGTATGTGTTAACAAGCCAAAGATTATTCCCCCTAGTACAAGTAAAGCTCTCCAAAATTGTTCTGCAACTTGTACGCATACCCAGGCAATGCATGTCTCTTGTAATGCGTCGGCTTCACTTTGTGTTAATAAACAGGGAGAACAATTTTTTGAAACCTCCCTAACTAAAACTAATGCAGCAGGGGGACCACTATTCATTATACCCCCATTCTCTTTGACCATGGAGGAGATGGCAAATACACCAAGCTACAGTCAGCTGGGTGCCAAGGCACTGTCAGAAAACCTTCCTACTGGCCCATTAAGGCCCCTACAGGGGTCTCTGATGGTGGAGGACCCACTTATTCTGTCAAGCATCCTCAGATAATCAAACTTTTGAAACCCCAAATCCCTGAGCTCACATATCATCCCTTAATGTAGCCTAAATCCCAGTTCCCAGGTTTAGATACCAATACATTAGATATTTTGCAAACTACATTCTCCTAGCTTAATAATTCGAACCCCACCCTTGCTGGTGATTGCTGGCTCTGCATGACAACAGGGGCAATCATGCCTATGGCAGTTCCTATTAATTCTATCATGGACAATGATAATACATGCCAACCCGGATTTCCCTTTAAAGTACAGCCTATAGGCACTTTTACATTAATTCTTTTAGGCGCGATGCAGAATAATACCTATGATATTGATGTTCGACTTACTTCCTTTGAAAATTGCTCAACAGTATAAAATTATTCCTCACCCACCCCATATCTTTGTCCCTCCAATGGCACAGTTTTTATGTGTGGAGGAAACTCGGCCTTCCCACGCTTCCAGCGAATTGGACCATTGGTTGTGTTCTTGCTTTATTACTCCCTGATATAACTATTGTCCCAGGAGATGAACCTCTACCAATTTCTAGCCTAGACACTTTAGTCAAAAGACATAGGTGGGCAATACAGGCTTTACCACTCATTGCCAGCCTTGGAATAACAGCTGCTGTGGGCACAGGTACAGTGGCTTAGGCACGGCTATTCACTCTTACCATCGCCTGTCTCAACAACTTATAAATTATGTACAAACTTTATCAGGAACCATTAAAGATTTGCAGGACCAAATAAATTCCCTGGCAGAAGTGTTCCTTCAAAACAGACGAGGCTTAGATTTGCTGACAGCTAACCAGGGAGGTATTTGCTTAGCCTTAGGGGAACGATGCTGCTTTTATGCCAATAAATCAGGCATAGTACGCATTAAAATTAAGCAGCTTCAAGAAGATCCAGAAAAGAGACAAAGGGAACTATTTGAAAATCCCCTCTGGATTGGGCATAATGGATTTCTACCCTACCTTCTTCCCCTATTAGTCCCTTTGTTGGGTTTACTTTTAATGGTGTCCATAGGCCCCTGCATTATAAAGAGGCTGGTACAATTTATTAAAGAACAGATTAATATTTTGGTTTCTAAGCCCATACAGGTCCACTATCATGGTCTGGAGATGGAAGACAGCACTGCCAACATTTAAAAGAATGTTCAACCCTTCTCACAGGCTTATTAAGTTTACATCCCCACAGATCTCTCTTTCTTACAGAAAACTATAAGTAACAGCTCTGAGCAACCATCTTCTACCCTTGCAATAAGGGTTCGTTCTCCATGGGCCCCTCCGCTTGGGGGAGGACACACCCTTGGAATGAGCACGTTAGGCCATAATAACAGAGGGTCCAGGAAGGACTGCAGGAGGATGGATCCACGGATCCCCAAACACAAGACCTCTGAATGACACGCTCTGGTGCATGGCGGTTGGCATGCTATCCCCTCAAAGACGTCTCCTCCTAAAACATGCCAAAGCCAACACGAAATCTCCTAGGAAAGATGCTCGCTCAAATCAGGAGATATTCTAAGGCATCCTAGAGAAACAGAGCCACTATCACCCCCTAAATCCATGGCCTGTAAGGTATGGTCGAATATTTTATATAACAAAAGGGGAGATGTCAGGGGCTAGAAGGAAGTTCTCCTTCAAAAAATAGACTGACACAAGAAACAGCCCCCTGGGAAACAACCTGCCTGGGAGACATCCCACAGCCATCTATCTCCTTTTGACATCCGGCTACCATCTGTCTACCTGAAACATCCTGAGGTTATCTCACCCTGTGAAGGCATCCAGCAACTGCCGATAAGAGAGCTTTCCCATCCGCAGCATATGAATACCCTCTGAGAATAATAAAAGTTTGCAGCATGATCAGAACTCCTGTCTTGCTGTCATCTCTCGTGTCTCTTGTCCCTTCATTCCTCCCCAACTAGGATCGACACCCAAGTTGATGTGTCCTGCCATCTGACACTAACCCATACCCTCCTAGACTCTGATGACAAATCCTAAAATGATGGAGAAAAATAACCCAAACAGAATAGAAATACAAGCAGTTCAGAGGAGGCATGGTGTATAGTTGCACTTGCCTTTTGCATGATATAGGGTAGGTGTTATAAATCTAGTTAATTTTTAATTGAAATAGTTCTCCATGTGTTTTTAAAGTTAACAAATATGTGAATTCCTGTCTCCCTTTCTCTGTAGCCGATTCAGCACATGTATTTTTATATGCACATATAGAATCCTACCTGGTATCAGATGCACATTCTTGTGAGGTGGCTGACTTGGAAGATACAAATTGTGAGAAGAGATCACTCCTCCTAAACGCTGTTGGAACAGAAAATTCAACCTATGGGTGAGCCTCCTAGTAGAACAACATTATACATAAATCCATGTTCAGTAAATTAAATATTTTTGCATCTGTGGATGATATATACTTCATGATGAATTTCGATTGGCATATATATTGCTACATTTTATTGTCTGGGTGTGTGTGTTGTGTGTGTGTGTGTGTGTGGGGGGGTGTATATATATATATATATATATATATATATATATATATATATATATATACACTCTCCAAATATTTCAAAATATGAAATATATGTGTCTTACATATACTACCTAAATTCATTCATGTTCATGTATGTGGATTTATAATCAACTTTTCACAATATTATTCTCAGAAATATTCATCCACCTGAATTACATATTTGTTTTCTAGTACTGAAAACTAACTTCAGTGAGTGGTGCATACAATCCTAATATTTCTACAGTAACTGACCCAGTTTAACATCAATGCAACTAGATTCCTCTTGGATATGATGTCTATATTGAAGTTCATTTTATTCAACACTGGTACATTACTATTTGTTCAGTTTATACATATCATAGGATATATATTTCATCAACAACTTCAATAATTTATAGGATTTTGTTTCACTTTCAATCATTTCCTGATTCAGAACACATGTATTCCTCCAGGTTAATTGATTGTTTTTTCATGAGACTTCTTTCCAAACGCTTTTTTTTTTCGATTTCAATAATCATTTTGAAGAAAAACTGACACACTCTTCATGATAAACCATAACCCTAATATTACCATTAGATGTATTTCTGGTTGGAATGAATGATTGCATATAAATATACGATTTTCTGTTTATTTTCAGATATCAATTCAATCGAATATTTAAATGTTGGAACAAGTTATAATATTTAATCACAGTATCGTCTATTCATAAATTATCTCTATGTTCATAGACACAGAGTAAATCTATTTGTAACCCCAATACTAATTTTTTCATCTTCAAAATGTTGCTCCCAGAAATGGTGGAAGAAATACTCATGTCACCTAATCTACATATACATTTTATCACAGTAATATTCTGGACACAAAAAGAAGAGGTCACACTTATGATTGTATCAAAGCCTAAATGAAAAGTGAGCATAGATTACTGAAAACATTGATGTCCAGTGTGCCTAATGCTCTCAAATGTCAATCCTATTGGTGACTACATATTTGTTTCTTCTTAAGACTATATTTTGAACCTCAACCCTGTTGCAAATGTCTAATCCTATCACTCAATTTATACTTTGCCTGATTTCCTAATGTCTCTATTGATGTCTGCTTACCTAAATATTTTCCCCAGTTCACCATTGTGACTGACCCTTCACGTGTGCTGACATTTACATTCACTCTCTACCCGATACACTATTGCTAAAGAACTTTTGGTCCAAATTCTGTACTCAGTCTTCTTCTGAAACTTATCGAATATCTTCCTAATCCTACCGACTATCCCTGTTCTAGTGGATGTTCACTTCTACATTCAATCATCCAAGGTACAAGGTCCTATGCCACTGATTATCGTTTTATCTGAAACACCTGTGCAGAACGTATGTCAAAGCTAAGTATCCCAATCAATAGCGCAATGCCCTTCTGGGCTTCAAATCTTACCTAGATTTTTGTTTTCATACTTATATTTCACCTATATATTCTTATAAATATCACAGGTTCCCAATACCATTATTCATCAATTAGAATAATTCCTAACCCAAATCAAACCTGTTATTAACCCTAACCATACACTGTTCCCTCAATCTAACTTTAGAGAAGAGGAGGGACCAAGTTGGTCTTACAATACAGGAATGTAGAAAATCTTCCACCTGTTGTAAAACTCAAAGGTCCATGAAGAAGTGATCCCTGGAGAACATGTAGGCAGCCATGAAGGACCTGAGAGAGCAAACGTCATCTTCCATTGCAAACAACCTGGTCAGGATGAAGGGTTGTGTCTGAATCAGCCTCTCTGTTCATAATGTAGAGAAGATGGACACAAACAGTCCTGTTTGGAGAGCTGTTCCTGGGTGCCTATGGTTCATATACCATTCTAACTTGTGAAAGTGTCACAGGAAGTAGGAGAAGCCTCGATCTCATGGGACCCTTGGAAGCAACTGTTAGGACAAAGTGGTTGCCAAAGCAGTGACCTCATTCAGTTCCTGAAGGAAGTGACCTCACCTCACTTCCTTGGTCATGGAACTCTCGGTACTTGGGATCCAGGAAGCAAGGTACCAAGAGCCTGTCCCAGTCCCAGTCCCAGTGGGCTCACTTGTTTTGATTTACCAAGGACAGAGTCAGTCTTTCATGGTACCTACAGATATGAGGATGGCCAACTGCCAGGAAAACTCAGAAGAGGGGCCTTTCCTGAGAAAGCAGATAGTGGCTCACCGCTGGCTCCTGACAAGTTCACAGAGTTGGTGATTTCCGGGGATCATAAGTTGGCCCACCAGTCAGAAGACACTCTGGATAGTCACAGACATACTTTGTAGAAGGTGGTGCCTCTGTGGTTGTTGGTGTGGGTTTGTGGTTTTGTCTCATGTTCTGAGAATAGGTAGAAAAGGCGGTTTGTTTGATTTGGAGTGAACTGTTTATAGTAAGTCGTTTGGCAAGCAAGAGTTTCTATGTCTGTGTATCCCACTGTGTCCATGGTTTTAGACATTAGAAAACAGAATGCATCAATTGTTGTGTCCTGTCTAGTAGAAAGCTTCCCAGCATTCATCCTGCCGAATTTATGAATGGATTTCAGCTTGCCTTATCGATGAGCAACATGTGGTATCTTCCAAAATTCCTGCATTCTTCATGAATTCTGGCTACTCTCCAGAATAGGCTCATGGTTTTGTGTCCAAGATATGTAGCAGTTCCAAGCCCTGTGACATGGCCATGTACTGGATAGCTGAAGGGAATGTCGAGAATCTCAAAAAACTCAGATATAAGTGTGACCATGATAGTCTAAGTGGAGAAACCCTGCTTTGGGCCTTTTGCTTACCTATTGTTCTGTTGCCCTGAATGTCTGGAAGGTCTTTGCCTCAAGACATTCGTTTGTGAAGCCTGAAGAAAACAGGTTCAAATGGAAATGAATGGACATCACCTGTGGATCTTTGCTTAATTCCTTTGGAAATGGAAGTGTCTGAATCAGCCTCTTGGCCCTGTGTGAGGCCGTGGCTTAGATTCTCAACCCCTGAAGAATCTAAAGAAACATCACATGTGTGCATCCAAAACAAAAATGGCCAAAAGTGCAGTTATTGTGGATGAAGTCTCTCCCCATTCTCTGTGAGGTTCCTGACCTCCATCAAGTTAGAATAGGGATCCTTTGGGCCAAATCATTTCTTCAAAGCCCTAAAGAGGCTTGCCCATAATTGCTTGAATTTTCCCGTGACTACAATTCACATAAAGAATCCAAACTGCACAGTCAATACGCCTCAAATTGGAGAAACAGAGAAGTATTAACAGCAGGCCTATATGAACACTCCTGGTTCACAGGAGTTGTGTCCAGGCCACCCTGAATTTAGGCAAATTAGGGGCAAGAGAGATTATTTAGGAGACTGTCTTGAGCTTCGCCCCTCGTGGAAAATTCCAGCGATAGGTTATGATGAGTGTCTATATAAAAGAACATGAGGGCCATGTGGGAGTGTTTTGGTTTTAATTGTGGTTGTTAGTGTGGTGGTTGGAAGAGATGACTGGGTCCACCTTGACATGAACTCTGGTGTTTTTCCCCTTAGAGACTGAGTTCTTGAACTGACCTCAGAAAAATATTGCCATTATTTATGTTGGGATTTTAGGAGGCCATGCATGAGAGTCGCCCTTGGAAACTGAGATCAAGGCCCAGGGTGGCTTTCAACAGAGCACTGGGAATCACAGCCAAGATATCACATAATTTTCTTCTGAAAGACTTGGCAGCCATAGTTGAGAGTCAAAAGACACATGGACCTCACATTGTAGAACTCAATGGGCCTGGCTTCATTTGAGCTTTTGGCCATTCTTTGGGAAGCATTACCTGTGAGATTTCTCCAGAGCTTTCATTGAAATGAGCTTCGTCAAGATTAATGGTTCTGGAATGAACTGAAACTCACAGTGCCTCCAACGTCATTGTTGAAATATGGCTAGAAAAATACCATGAAATTTTTGAAATTTCCATGACCAGCTGGCACAGGAGAACCTTTGGATGTCCTGTTGCTGATCATGAGTATAACAGACATTGCCTTGATTGACTGGTTTTAAAAAAAATTGTGTAAAACAGAGATGCCAATAAGTTGGAGCCTGATGATTAGTGGGCCTAGAGCATTGGTAGGCAGGTGTGTGATAAAACATCTGTAGTGGGGCCATGTGGATCTGCCATTGGCTTCCAAATGGCGTGTGACTGACATGATGCAGCCAGCAGTCCCTTCTAAGTAAAGGCATCTTGTTATATGGAGAGGTTTCAGGGCAATGTTCAGAATCGATTTGCTATGGTCAATGAGGCAAGCTATGTGATATAGAAGCATGGTTGGTGCATTCTCCTGCAGAAATTGAAATACCACATGTGACAGAACTCCCTGCTGCACTGTGTCCCAGTTGAACTCCGTGTATTTCATGAAGCAAATACCAAACTCCCATTGTAGCAGCAAGAAGCACCATGAAAATTGGAGGATGAACAAATGGCTTCACAGTCCACACAGGGAGACACTTAGAACCCAGTGGCCACAGTTTACCTACAAAGATCAAATTCAGGACTGGTGTCTCATGTTAATTGGAAAATAAGAAACTATGTTTTACAGGTCACATAGGTGCAGACCCAGCTTTGATGATCTCAGTACAAAGGAAGCTAAAGCTCCTGATAACAACATATGTTTCAAGTGCCCAACCTCAGAGGCAATTTCTCAAGAAGTCTTTAGGCCAGCAGAGCTCCATGTTTATGGAGTGTTCACCCTGTCCCTTACTTTTGGAAACTCCTGTACCACCTTCAAGGTAGTGAACTTCTTAGCATATTACACTCCAGATAAGTATTCACTGATTTTCTAATTCTTCTCCTCTAATTATGTCTTACTTGGGGCGAAGATAATGTCAAGCCATTGTTCTGGAGGAGTGGGAAGATTTTGTGTGGCACATATTTGCATACACATTGGATACATTTTCCAATTCTCCATTCGAAATACTGAATCCCTGACTCTAACCCCTACCATACTAGACTCTGACTACTAATCGTAATATGATAGAGAATAATAACCAAAACAGAATAGAAATACAAGCAGTTCAGAGGAGGCATGGTGTATAGTTGGAATTGCCTTTTGCATTATATAGGGTAGGAGTTATAAATCTAGTCATTTTTTTGTTGAAATAGTTCTCCGTGTGTTTTGAAAGTTAACAAATATGTGAATTCCTGTCTCCTTTTCTCTGTAGCCTATTCAGCACATGTAATTTTATATGCACATATAGAATTGTACCTGGTATCACACGTACATTTTTGTGAGGTGACTGACTTGGCAAATACAAATTGTGAGAAGAGATCACTCCTCCTAAATGCTGTTGGAACTGAAAATTCAACCTATGGGTAGCCTCCTAGTTGAACAACATTATACATAAATCCATGTTCAGTATATGAATATTTTTGGGTCTGTGGATGATATGTATTTCATGATGAATTTCGATTGGCATATATATTGCTAGTTTTTAATGTCTGTGTGTGTGTGTGTGTGTGTGTGTGTGTATATATATATATATATATATATATATATATATATACTCTCCAGATTTTTCAAAATATGAAATATTTGTGTCTTATTTTGCACTCCCTAAATTCATTCATATTAATGTATGTGGATTTATAATCCACTTTTTAAAAAAATATTCTCAGAAATATTCATCCACCTGAAATACATATTTTTTCCTAGTACTGAAACAGTTTTCAGTAAATGGTGCATCCAAATCCTAATATTTCGGCATTGCAAGATGGCTGTGAAGACAGTGTATCACACCCAGTGTACCCTGCCACTGCGCAAGTGAATAACGAGTTAGAGCAATGAAAAACTATCTTGTTAGGATCTTACAGGAAAATGGGTGTTTACCGAAGCCTAGAAGAATGATTTCCACCACCGAGGTCCGGTAATTGAGTCTCAAACACAAGCCACTTGTGCAACTGGAGATCCATTCTGATTGATCCGCGTGACCTGCTCTGTGTCTACAAATGGTGAGGCACCACCGAGAAGCGACCAGCAAGCAGGGAGAAACGTTGCTGCGGATTCTGTGGAATCCTGCTGGCTGAGCATCCACTGAGCCCCCAGCTGAATTCGGGATTTCAGACGGGGAAGTTAGCAGTACATTTCTATGCCCCAAAGCGGAAACTCCACAAAGGAAACCAACAGCCACCATCTTGGAGAGCTGAAGTAACCACCACCACTCCCTGACAGATCGCAAGAATAAAACAGGTGTGTGTTTCTCAGCTCATCTCACATACAGAGGGGAATTCGCATAAAATATCTCCTAGGCTTTTGGGGGAGGGATAATCAGAGCAAGTCTGCATAAAGACTGGGGGAAAACTAGAGGCACCTGACCTTCATCTCCCCTTCCCATCAGCGGCAAAAATGAAACTTGTCTAGCCAGTGCGGGGCGATGGGCAAGCGAAAAAAATTAAAACAATAGAGTTCCAGGGTTCCCAATAGACACCCTCCCCACCCAACAAACGGCAGACGCAGAGAACAGTTTGAGCTGCCGAGAAGCATCACTCAGGAGAAATCTGGTCTAGCAGGAGAAATCAGGACTAGCAGGATAAACCAGGGGACTAGAGGCCAGGCCCTCCTGACTGGCTGGCTGGAGAACGCCGGCCCACTGCCAGTGTGACTGGGCAACTGGAGACCACCTTCCTGCTGGCGCCAGCCCACCTGCTGACGCTATGTCTTGACGGCTGGAGAACGCGCGCCTGCCGGCGACCGAACGTGCAACTGTGTGGCTAGAGATCACCCACCAGCCGAAGACAGACCACAAGCTGCCCGCGCTACTGGGTGGCTGGAGACTGCCGGCCTGCCAGCGACCGGGAGCTGAAACCAACCAGAGACAATCCAGTCCACCCACCCAATTCGGACACTCCGGCAAGGAGCCTGGGGCCCACCACAGCAGAGAGGTGACATCACTGGAGCTCGGCTGTCAGAATTCCTTAACAGCGGAATCCACTTAAGGAGGCATAGTCTACCAACACAAAGGAGAGAAAACAGAGATATATAAACCCATAACAAATCTATAGAAGAGAGCAGAAACACAGCAATCAAATAGAGCTGGAAAATGACGTGAACATCATGAAAAAACAAGGGAAAACAAGGTGTACAAACAATGAAGGACAACTTAATACTACAGGAGAACCTAGAAGCATCAGAAACAGGGATAGGGAAAAAACTTAAGTCATACCTAACTCAGATGGAAAGGAATAAGAGAGAAGACATGAGGCAGCAAGTCTAAGGATAAAAGTATATTTTGAAAATGAATTAAACAAAAAAATTCAAATGGCAAAGAACAAGCTTTACCAGGAGATAGAGATCTTTTAAAAAAATCATACAGTAATTCTAGAAATGCAGGAAACTATAAACCAAATTAAAAACTCAAACAAGAATATTACAAATAGACTAGATCAAGTAGAAGTCAGAACATCAGATAATGAAGACAAAGTTTGTCAACTTGAAAAGAATATAGTCAACACAGAAAACATGCTTAAATCCCATGAGCAACTGTTCAAGAGATATGGGATGTCATAAAAAAAAACAAAATTGGGAGTCATCGGGATAGAAGAAGGCATAGAAATTCAAACCGAATGAATGAACAACATATTAAATGAAATAATTCTAGAAAACTTCCCAGAGATGAAAGATGGAATGGATTGCCATATCCTGGAAGCCTACAGGACCTCAAACATTCAAAATCATAATAGACAAACTCCAAGACATATAATTATGAAGATAGCCAACATACAGAACAAGGAGAGAATATTAAAAGCTACGAAAGAAAGTAGGCAGATAACATTCAGGGGTAAACCAATAAGGTTAACAATTGATTTTTCATCACAGACTTTGAAAGCGAGAAGATCTTTGAACAATGTATTTCAAACACTGAAAAATAATGGATTCCAACCAAGAATACTGTTTCCAACAAAATTAAGCTTCAGATTTGACAATGAAATTAAGTCCTTCCTGATAAATAAAAGCTAAAAGAATTCGCAGACAGAACACCAGCACTGCAAAGCATTTTGAGCAAAATACTACAAGAAGAGGAATTGAAAAATAGTGCCCAAAACTAACAGCGGGAGGTATCTCAGTAAAGGGGTAAGAAAAAAACCAAAAAGTAAAAACTACCCAAATTAAAATAAATAAATAAATAAACATGACTGGAAGTACAAATCATATTTCAATTGTAACCTTAAATGTTAAAAATCTAAACTCACCAATCAAGAGACATAGGCTAGTAACCTGGATCAAAAAAATAAATCCAACAATATGCTGCCTTCGAGAGACTCATATGAAAGGTAAAGACATACACAGGCTGAAAGTGAAAGGTTGGGAAAAATCATACCACTCATATGGCCCTCGGAAGCAAGCAGGAGTGGCCATACTCATATCATATAAAATCAACTTCAAACCTACGTTAATCAAAAGGGATAAAGTAGGACACTATATATTGTTAAAAGGAACCATCCACCAACAAGACATAACAATTATCAATTGGTATGCACCAAACAATTGAGCTGCAACGCTCATAAAACAAACTCGCCTCAAGTTCAACAGTCAAATAGACTACAACACAATAATTATGGGTGACTTCAACACACTGCTCTCGCCATTAGACAGATCCTCTATAAAAAACTGAATAAAGAAACTATAGAATTCAACAGCACAATCAATAACCTTGACGTAACCGACATATATAGAATACATCAACCATCATCAAGTGGATACACGTTATTCTCAGCAGCACATGGATCCTACTCCAAGTTAGACCATATATTATGCCATTGGGCAACTCTTAGTAAATATAAAGGCGTGGAGAAAATACCATGCACCATATCTGATCATAATGGAATGAAACTGGAAATCAATGATAAAAGAAGGAAGGAAAAATCCTACATCAAATGGAAAATGAACAATATTCTACTGAATGATCAATGGGTTACAGAAGACATAAAGGAGGAGATAAAAATATTTTTAGAATCAAATGACAATACAGACACATCGTACTGGAATCTATGGGACACAAAGAAGGCAGTTTTAAGAGGGAAATTCATTTCTTGGAGTTCTTTCCTCAAAAAAAGAATAAAACAACAAATAAATAAACTCACAGTACACATCAAAAACCTAGAAAAGGAAGAGCAAAACAACAGCAAACGTAGTAGAAGACAAGAAATAATTAAAATTAGAGCAGAAATCAACGAAATTGAAACAAAAAAAAAACATTGAAAAAATTGATAAAACTAAAAGTTGGTTCTTTGAAAAAATAAATAAAATTTACAGGCCCTTAGCCATGCTAAGGATGAGAAGAAGAGAGACAACTGAAATTACTAACATACGGAATGAAAAAGACAATATCACAACAGACAGTACACAAATACAGAAGATAATTAGAAAGTATTTTGAAACCCTATATTCCAATAAAATAGAAGATAGTTAAAATATCGATAAATTTCTTAAGTCATACGATCTGCACAGATTCAGTCAGGAAGACACACACAATTTAAACAGACCAAAAACAAAGGAAGAAATAGAAGAAGCCATCAAAATACTACCAACCAAAAAAAGCCCTGGACCTGATGGGTATAGAGCAGAGTTCAAAAAAACCTTCAAAGAAGAATTAATACCAATACTTTTCAAGCTATATCAAGAAATAGAAAAATAAGGAGCTCTTCCAAATTCATTCTCGGAGTCCAAAATCACCCTGATCCCAAAACCAGACAAAGACACTTCAAAAAAGAAAACTACAACCAATATCTCTAATGAACTTGGATACAAAAATTCTCAATGAAATCCGTGTGAATTGAATCCAAAAGCATATCAAAATAGTTGTGCACCATGATCAAGTAGGATTCTTCCCTGGAATGCAAGGCTGGTTCAATATACGGAAATCAATAAATGCTATTCACCACATCAATAGACTTAAGGACAAGAACCATATGATCATCTCGATAGATGTAGTAAAACCATTCGACACAGTTCAGCATCCCTTTATGTTCAAAACACTAGAAAAACTAGAAATAACAGGAACTTACCTCAACATTGTAAAAGCTATATATGCTAAACCTCAGGCTAGGATCATCCTAAATGGAGAAAACTGAAGGCATTCCCTCTGAAATCTGGAACAAGACAGGGATGCCCTCTATCACCACTTCTATTCAATTTAGTTCTTGAAATACTAGCCAGAGAAATTAGACAGACAAAAGAAATTAAAGGCATAAAAATAGGAAAAGAAGAACTTGAATTATCGCTATTTGTGGATGACATGGTAATATATTTAACAGACCCAAAAGGGTCTACAAAGAAACTGCTAGAGTTAATAAATGAAGGATATAAAACCAACACGTATAAATCAAAGGCATTCCTGTATATCAGCAACAAAACTTCTGAAATGGAAATGAGGAAAACCACTCCATTCACAATATCCTCAAAGAAAATAAGATACTTGGAAATCAACCTAACAAAAGAGGTGAAAACCACAGAACCCTAAAGAGAGAGATAGAAAAAGATCTTAGAAGATGGAAAAATGTACCCTGTTCATGGATAGGCAGAACTAAATTCATCAAAATGGCGAAATTACCCAAAGTTCTATACAGGTTTAACGCAATGCCAATCAAAATCCCAATGGCATTTCTTGTAGAAATGATAAAGCAATCATGAAATTCATATAGAAAAACAAAAGACACAGAATAGCAAAAGAAATTCTAAGCAGGAAGTGTGAATCGGGAGGTATAGCGATACCAGAGTTCAAACTTTACTACAAAGCAATAGTAACAAAAACAGTGTGGTACTGGTACGAAAACAGGCAGGTGGACAAATGGTATAGAATGGAGGACAGATAAACCAATCCACAAAATTACAACTTTCTTATATTTGATAAAGTGGCTATAAACATGCAATGGATGAAGGATAGCATCTTCAACAAATGGTGCAGGGAAAATTAGAAATCCATATGCAACAAAATGAAACTGAATCCCGTTCTCTCACCATGCACAAAAGTTAAATCAAAATAGATCAAGGAGCTAGATATCAAATCAGAGACACTGCGTCTCATAGAAGAAAAAGTTGGCTACGATCTATATACTGTGGGGTCAGGCTCCAAATTCTTTAATAAGACATCAATAGCCCAAGAGTTTATAACAAGAAAAAAACAAATGGGACTTACTTAAACTAAAAAGTTTTTTTCTCAAGAAGAGAAACAATAAGAGAGGTAAATAGAGAGCCTACATCCTGGGAACAAATTTTTACCCCTCACACTTCAGATAGAGCCCTAATATGCAGAATATACAAAGAACTCAAAATATTAAACAATAAGATAACAAATAACCCAATCAACAAATGGGCCGAGGACCTAATCAGACACTTCACAGAGGAGGACATACAATCAATCAACAAGTACATGAAAAAATGCTCACCATCTCTAGCAGTCTGAGAAATGCAAATCAAAACCACCTTAAGATACCATCTTACTCCAGTAAGATGAGCAGCCATTATGAAGTCAAACAACAATAAGTGTTGGCGAGGATGTGGGGAAAAGTGTACACTTGTACAGTGCTGGTGGGACTGCAAATTGGTGAGGCCAATTTTGAAAGAAGTATGGATATTCCTGGGAAAGCTGGAAATGGATCCACCATTTGACCCAGCTATCACCCTTCTTGGACTGTTCCCTGAGGATCTTAAAAGAGCAGAGCTTACTATAGGGATACTGCCACATCAATGATCATAGCGGCACAATTCACAATAGCTAGACTGTGGAACCAACTTAGATGCCCTTCAATAGATTAATGGATAAAAAAATGTGGCATCTATACACAATGGAGTATTACACAGCACAAAAATGACAAAATCATAGAATTTGCAGGGAAATGGATGGCATTAGAGCATATTATGTTAAGCGAAACTAACCAGTCCTTAAAAAATAAATGCCAAATGTCTCCTCTGATATAAAGAGAGCAAATAAGAGCAGAACAGGGAGGAAGAGCATGAGGAAAATATTAACATTAAACAAAGACGAATGGGGGGAGAGAAAGGGAGAGAGAAGGGAAAGCTTATGAAAATTGTAGGAGACCCTCAATGTTACACAAAATCGCATATAAAATGTTGTGAGGGGAAGTGGGGGGGAAACAATGGAGAGAATTGAACAATAGCAGATGAGGTAGAGAGAGAAGATGGGAGGGGAGGAGAGGGTGGATAGTAGGGGATAGGAAAGGTAGCAGAATACAACAGTCACTAATATGCCATTATGTAAAAGTGTGAATGTGTAATCGATGTGATTCTACAATTCGTATTTGGGGAAAAAATGGGAGTTCATAACCCAATTGAGTCAAATGTATGAAAGATGATATATCTTGAGCTTTGTAATGTTTTGAACAACCAATAAAAATAAATAAATAAATAAAGGTTTAAAATTTAGTGGGAAGAAATCAGCTAAAAATGGGTTCAGATGTATTCATTTTGCTATGCAGAAACTTTGTTTTGTGTAGTTGTAAATATCACAAATTTATTTTACCAGAAAATGCACATAAATTGAGATGAAAGGATAATTCACCTATCTTCATGAAAAATTCATAGCATTTTCTACACTTTTCATACTTCATTTTTTTCGTGAATATTTTGACATGGACAAGGTCTAGTCTTAGGCTATTCTTCCAGAATACTACCTCATCTGACAAGTTCGTACAATGTGTTGGATTGTTCTTTTCATCTTTTATTTAATAGTTTCTAGCTGATAATGTGTATTTTTCTTATCTTTATTTGGACATTATCTTTGCATTTTATGTTTTACTGGGGAAGAGACTCATCAAAAGCTCTTTATTATATGTATCAACAATCAAACATTTAGAGCATGCAATTATTCTTAATTTTGCATGAAAATAAATTTGTACCATTTTTCTTATAAAGATGTAGTATTATTAATAATGTCCCAACTGTAATAAGTAACTACTTACAAGAAGAATTAAACAATTGACTTTATATCAATTATGAACATGAAAAGTACTAAAATAAGTATTTGGCAATTAATACACAATTGATAGAAATAGAAATCACAAGAACGCCATTTAAAATGTCAGTGCATATGGTCCTTAAATAATAGGTTGTTCAAATAAAATTTCTCTAATTCATAAGAGTTAATATGCCATATTACAGCTTAATGTGATATAAAACCTTAAATTATCAGTATTGATAAATAAGAATGATACCTTTTTACTTAAATATGTTTATTTGATTTTCACTGTAAGATGTTAATTATGGAAGAATTGAGAATTAAGAAAGACTTGGTCTATATTATTTCTAACAGGAAAATCAAAGTACTTTTAAATATATATGTATATATATATAATATATGTAATGCATATGCATGAATATAGATACATATGTGTAATAAATGTATTGTAATATATCTATCAGGTGATTATAATTTTTAGATTTTCTCAAGAAAAAGAATGACTATAAAAAACAGTCTTAAACTTAAATTTCATAGCATACTACTGTTTGTAATGACATGAGAGAAAAATAGATATGGAGGGGAAACGAAAAAGGAAGGGAGAGAAGGGGGAAATGGGGAAGAAAGTGAGTAAAGAAGAGGGACATGAGTGTATGATGTTAAGATAAAAGTGGAGGGGCTGGGTTTGTGGCTCAGTGGTAACATGCTTTTCTAGCATGTGTAAGGCACATGGTTCTATTCTCAGCACCACATACAAATAAACAAAATGAAGGTCAATCAACAACTGAAAAAATAAAAAATAAAAAAGAAGAAATATTATGAAAATTCCAAGCTTTGATGAATGTTAAATAAAAAAAATTATGTTACATAGCCTTATGTAATTTTAGACTATCCAAAATAGTCACTAAATGTTAGATTATTAGTGCTATAACTAAAAATCCATTGATCTTTCCTCTACATTCTGTGGCATGCTAGTGCTAAAATAAATTGTATTATTAATCCCCCCCAAAATCCTAATATTTCTACAGTAACTGACCCAGTTGAACATCAATGCAAGTAGACATGATGTGCATTTTGACGTTCATTTTTATTCAACACTGGTACATTACTATTTCTTCAGTTTATGCACATCATAGCATATATGTCTCATCAAAATTTCGCAAATTTATTGGCATTTGTCTCACTTTCAATCACTTCCTGCTTCAGAACACATGTATTCCTCCAGGTTTCTTGACTGCTCTTTTCGTGAGACTTCTTTCCAAACACATTTTTTTCGATTTCCATTATCACATTTGAAGCAAAACTCACAAACCCGTCACAATAAACCATAACACTAATATTACCATTAGATGTGTAACTGGTTGGAATGAATGGTTCTATATCAATATAAGATTTCTTACTTAGTTTCAGAAATCAATTCAATCCATTATTTAAAGTGGAACCAGTTATATTATTTATTCACAGTACAGTCTATTCACGAATTATCTCTATATTCATAGACACAGGTACACCTCTTTGTACCCCCAATACTAATTTATACGTCCTCAAAATATAGCTCCCAGAAATGGTGGAAGAAATACTCATGTCACCTGATCTACATATACATTTTATCACAGTAATATTCTGGACACAAAAAGCAAAGGTCACACTTATGATTGTACAAAACCTAAATGGAAAGTGAACATGGATTACTAAAAACATCCATGTCCAGGTTGCCTAATGCTCTCAAATGAAAATCCTATTGGTGACTACATATTTGTTACTTCCAAAGATTATATATTCAAACTCAACCATGTTGAAAATGTCTAATCCTGTCACTCACTTTATACTTTGCCTGATTTTGTAATGTCTCTATTGATTTCTGCTTTCCTACATATTTTCCCCAGTTAATCATTGTGACTTCCTCGTCACATGTGCTGATATTTACATTCACTCTCTTAGTGATACCCTACTTCTAAAGAACTTTTGTTCCAAATCCTACACTCATTCTTCTTCCTAAATTTACTGAATATCTTCCTAATCCTACCGACTATCACTTTTTGACTGGATGTTCTCTTCTACATTCAATCATCCAAGGTGAAAGGTCCTATGCCATTGTGTATCGATTTATCTGAAACATCTGTGCAGAATGTAATTCAACGCTAAGTATCCCAATCAAGGGACAAATGACCTTCTGGGCTTCAAATCTTACTTAGATTTCTGTTTTCGTACATATATTTCACCTCTATATTATTGTAAATATCACAGGTTCCCAATACCATTATTCATGCAGCAGAATGGTTCCTAACCCATATCGAACATGTTAATAACACTAATCATACACTGTTCCCTCAATCTAACTTTGCTGAAGAGCAGCGACAGTGTTGGTCTTATAATACAAGAATGTATGGGATCTTCCACCTGCTGAGAACATCAAAGGTACGTGCAGAAATGATCTCTGGAGAAGATGTAGGCAGCTATGAAGGACCTGAGAGAGCAAAAGACATCTCCATGGCAAACAACCAGGAAGGATGAAGGAATGTGTCTGAATCAGCCTCACTCTTCTTAATGTAGAGTAGACCAAACCAGGCCTGTGTGGAAAGCTCTTCCCAGGTGCGTATGGTTGATATACCATTCTAACATATGAAATTGTCACAGGAAGTAGGGGCAGCCTCCATCTCATGGAACTCTTGGAAGCAACTGTTAGGACAAAGTGGTAGCCAAGGCAGTGACCTCATTCAGTTCCTGAAAGAAGTGACCACACCTCACTTCCTTGGTGATGAAAGTCTCTGAACTTGGGATCCAGGAAGCCAGGCACCCAGAGCCATTACCAATCCCAGTCCCAGTGGTCTCACTTGCTTGAATTTACCAAAGACAGAGTCAGTCTTTCTTCTTACCTCTTAAGGTCTGTAAACAAGTCAGATTGGCACCTGTTATTTTGCTGGAGAAATGTTAGAGTCTGTAAACAAGTCTGGATGGCGCCTGGCAAAATGCCAGAGGGAGTGGTTTGTGAAGTAACAAAAGCGAGCCATTAAGTGTGAAGATTCCTTATTGGTTGACTGCTGTATCTATTTTATGCTAATGAGATAGGCTGTGGAAAATGTATAAATATCGCTCAGATCTTACAATAAATGGCTCTCATTCCTGCTGCATCAACATACACAAGTTATTCGTCACCCCCCAGGTTATTCTGCTGCAGCGGGACTGCGGCAGATGGTGGCCCGTTACGGGGAGCCCTGGGACACTCACGGGTAAGGGTCAAAAAAAGCTTTCTGTCCATAGATAGGACGGGAGCAATCTGCTCGTCCCTAGGCAGATAGGGCGATAGGAAAAATGACCATTTCGAAAAAATGGAGAAGATTGATGCAGTATGTTTGTGTCTTGTTTTGTCTTGAAATGTTGTATTGTCTTTGTGATGAAAATATGGAAGGGGTGAGAAGTAAATTGATAAGAGAAAAAGGCACCCCAGTGGAACCAAGAATAGTTAGGGCATGTGTTGATAAAAGCCCAGAAACTCTAGTCAGAAAGAAAAAGAAAGTTCAGAAGAAGAAGGATTATCAGGAAAAAAGTTGCAGCAAAAGGCTATTACTGAATACTTTTCGATACTGGAGGGTGCGTGAAATGACAAGGCGGCTGCCACCTGCCCAAGCCGATCATGGTGCAGTAAGAATTTTCCAAGAGGCAGTTGAGGGCTCTTCCCCGCCCCCCTGCCCGGGGGAGCGGATCACCACTGTGAGCCCAAATCTAGACCTGACCTGGAGGCACAGTCTCGCAGGCTTTTGCTCCCTGTGCCCGGAAGAAGTTTGAGCCCAGGACTCTCCCTGGGGCCATCTGGGGCTGCCCAGGATGCTACAGCTGGCAGAAGATGCCACTGGCATCCCTGAAGTTTGATTATTTCCAAGGCCAGTAACTACAATGGGTCTCCCACACCTGCAGGCTGATGAGTAATGAGTACTATTAAGGCTTATTTCAAATGTAAAAAACCTTGTGATAATGTACTAAAATTGTTCAGAAGGTTGTTTTCTTAGTGAAATGCTACAGGATTTTCTTTAGCCATCCGGAGTTCCTGCCTTCGTCCAAGTGCCGGTGAAAACAAAGGTGGAAGAATTTACAATGTTGCTGAGAACTGGAGGAAACTTCGGCTGAGAACCCAAGGAGACTTCGGAGCTATCGCTGTTTCTGCTACTACAACTTAAGCTAGCTGCCTGGAGAACTTATCTGGACTGTGATTTACCTGAACTCTGAGTTAATCTATTGAGACACTGCTTTATCTGGACTGAGACAACAGACTGTAATCTACAACAACTTGTAACTCGGTATCTTTGCTAACGGTGTCATTGCTGGTATAAGTTTTCCAAGGGCTTCTTGCATGGAGCCATCAATTGGATTGGTATTGTAACATTTTGTATCCTCCCTTTCTGTTTCTAGCAGGTTATTTATGGTGTTTCTGTAAAAAACACTATGGTCCTTATTTAAATTAAACAAAAGGGGGAAATGTTAACGTCTGTAAACAAGTCAGATTGGCACCTGTTATTTTGCCAGAGAAATGTTAGAGCCTGTAAAGAAGTCTGGATGGCGCCTGGCAAAATGCCAGAGGGAGTGGTTTGTGAAGTAACAAAAGCGATCCATTAAGTGTGGAGATTCCTTATTGTTTTACTGCTGTATCTATTTCATGCTAATTACATAGGCTGTGTAAAATGTATAAATACCGCTCTTATTCAACAATAAACGGCTTCCAGTCCTGCTGCATCAGTCTACACAAGTTGTTCGTCACCCCCCCGGTTATTTTGCCCAGCCAGCCGGGCTACGGCACTTACCTACTGATGTGAGGATGGCCAAATGCCAGGGAAGCTCTGAAGATGGTTCTTTCCTGATAAAGCAGGTATTGGCTCACCGCTGACTCCTGACTACTTCAAGAGTTGGCAAAGGAAAGCAGTTTTGAGACAGAACAAGCAATTTTGGAAAACATATTATGGCCCACCAGTCAGAGGACACTCTGGATAGTCACAGACCAACTTGGAGGAAAGAGTTGCCTTTGTGGGTGTGGTTGTGGGTTTGTGTATCCCACTGTGTCTGTGGTTATAGACATTAGAAAAGAGAATGCATCAATGGATGTGTTCTGTCTAGTAGAAAGCTTCTCATCATTCATCCTGCCAAATTTATGAATGGACTACGACTTTCCTTATGAATGGGCAATACCTGCTATCTTCCTAAGTTCCTGTTTTCTTCCTGAATTCTGGCCACTCTCAAGAATAGGCTCATGGTTTTGTGTAAAAGATATGTACCACCTCCAAACTCTGTAACATGGCCTTGTACTGGATAGATGAAGGGAATGGAGAGGAACTCAGAAAACTCAGATATCAGTGTGACCAGTAAAGTGTCAGTGGAGAAACACTGATTTGGGCCTTTTGTTTACCTATTGTTCCGTTGCCCTGAATGTCTGGAAGGTCTTTGCCTCAGTCCACCCCTTTGTGAAGCCTAAAGAAAACAGTTTTCTAATGGAAAATAATGAGCATCACCTGTGGCTCTTTGCTTAATTGCCATGGAAAGGGATGTGTCTGAATCAGCCTCTTGGCCCTGTTTGAGGCTGTGACTTAGATTCTCACCACCTGATGAATCTAAGGAAAGATCTCATGTGTGCATCCAAAACCAAAATGGAAAAAGAGCAGTCTTGTGGATGAAGTCTCTCGCCTTCCTCTGTAAGGTTCCTGATTTCCATCAAGTGAGAATAGGTATCCTTTGGTTCAAAAAGTTTTTCAAAGCCCTGCAGAGGCAAGCCCATAGGTGCTTGGATTTTCTCATGACTCCAATTCACATAAAGAATCTAAAACCCACAGACATTAGGCTCAAATTGGAGAAGCAGAGCAGTATTAATGGCAGGCCTATTTGATCACTCCTTGTTCACAGATAGGTTGTCAAGCCACCCTGACTTTAGACAAATGAGGGTAGGGAGCGTATTTTGGATACTGTCTTCAGCTGCGCCCCTCATGGAAACTTCCAGCCAGAGGTAATGATGAGTGTCTATGTGGAAGTAGTTGAGAGCCATGTGGGAGTATTTTGGTTTTAATTGTGGTCATTTGTTTGGCTGATGGAAGAGATGACTGGGTCCACCTTGGCTTGAACTCTGGTGTGAGTCTTCTTAGAGACTGAGTTTGGAAATTACTGCAGAGATGTATTGCTATGAATTGTGTTGGGATTTTTGGAGGCCACACATGGTAGTGGCCTTTGGAAACTGAGATCCAGGTCCAGGGGGCTTCCCACAGAGCACTGGGAATCTGAGCCAGAATATCACATGATTTTATTCTTTAAGACTTGACAGCCATAGTTGAGAGTAAAAACACATATGGACCTCACATTGTAGACCTCAATGGGCCTGGCTTCATTTGATCTTTTGGCCACTCTTTGGGAAGTCTTGCCTGTGAGAGTTCTCCAGATGTTTCATTGAAATGGGCTTTCTCACCATTTGATGTTTCCAGAATGAATTAAATCCCACAGTGCCTCCAACCTCATCCTTGAAAAATGGCTAGATAAACATCATAAAAATTTGAAATTCCCATCACCAGGTGACACTGGATACACTTTGGATTTCCTGTTGCTGATCATGAGTGTACCAGACAGTGCCTTGATTGACTGGGTTTCATGAAAATGGTGTAGAACAGTGATGCAAATAAGTTAAAGTCTGTTGAGTAGTGGGCCTAGAGGAGTGTTTTGCAGGTCTGTGATAAAACTTCTGTGTTGGGATTATGTGGATCTGCCAAAAGGCTTGTAACTGACATGGTGCAGCCAGCAGACCCTTGTATGTAAAGGCATCTTGTTGAATGGAGAGGTTTCACGTCAATGCTCAGAATCAGGTTGCTATGGTCAAGGGGGCAAGCTATGTGGGATAGAAGCCTGGTTGGTGCATTCTCCTGCAGACCCTGACGCACAACACGTGACAGATCTCCCTCCAGCACTGTGACCCAGTTGAATTTCTTGTATTTCCTGAAGCCAATACCAAACTCCCAGTGCAGCAGCAAGAACACCATGAAAAGTGGAGGATTACCAAATGGCTTCACAGTCCACACGGGGCCACACTTAGCCTTCAGTGGCAAGAGTTTACTTACAAAGAGAGAATTCAGCCTTGCTGCCTCACTTTCTTTGGAAAATAAGAAACCATGTTCTGCAGGTCACATAGATGGAGACCCAGCTTTGGTGGTCTCACTAGAAAGGAAGCCATAGGTCCTGACAAAAACATATACTTCAAGTGGCCAACCTCAGAGGCAGGTTCTCCAGAAGTCTTTAGGCTGGCACATCTCCATATTTGTGCAATATTTACCCTGTCCCTTACTTTTGGAAACTCCTCTACCACCTCCAAGATTGTGAACTCGCAATCATGTTCCATTCCTGATATGTATTCACAGATTTTCTAACTCTTCTTCTTTTATTTTGTCTTACTTGGGGCAAAGATAGTGTCAAGGTATTGTTGTGAATGAGAGTAGGAAGATTTTGTGTAGCACATATTTGCATACACATTTGATTCATTTTCCTATTTTACATTCAAAATACTGAATCCCTGACACTAACCCATACCCTACTAGACTCTGACCACTAATCCTAATATGGTGGAGAGAAATAATGCAAACAGAATTAAAATACAAACAGTTCAGAGGAGGCATGGTGTATAGTTGGATTTGCCTTTTGCATGATAAAGTGTAGGTGTTATAAATCTAGTCAATTTTTAATTAAAATATTTCACCATGGGTTTTTGTAGTTAACAAATACGTGAATTCCTGTCTCCCTTTCTCTGTAGCCTATTCAGCACATGTATTTTTATATGCACATATAGAATCCTACCTGGTATCACACGTACATTTTTGTGACCTGGCTGACTTGGAGATACAAATTGTGAGAAAAGATCACTCCTCCTAAACGCTGTTGGAACTGAAAATTCAACCTATATGTGAGCTTCCTAGGAGAACAACATTGTACATAAATCCATGCTCAGTACAATAAATAATTTTGCATCTGTGGATGTTATATATTTCATGATGAATATTGATTGGCTTATATATTGGTACTTTTTAATATCTCTGTGTGTGTTTTGGGTATATATATATATATATATATATATATATATATATATATATACACTCTCAAGATTTTTCAAAATATGAAATATATGTGTCTTATATACACTACCGAAATTCATTCATGTTCATGTATGTGGATTTATAATAAAAATTTCACAAGATTATTCTCAGAAATATTCATTCACCTGAACTACATATTTGTTTCCTAGTACTTAAAACTAACTTCAGTGAATGGTGCATACAAATCCTAATATTTCTACAGTAATTGACCCAGTTTAACATCAATGCAATTAGATTCCTATGGGACATAGTGTGTATTTTGATGTTCATTTTTATTCAACACTGGTTCGTTAATATTTCTTCAGTTTATGCACATCATAGGATATATATTTCATCCACAAATTCACAAATTTATAGGCATTTGTTTCACTTTCAATCACTTCCTGCTTCAGAACACATGTATTCCTCCAGGTTTCTTGACTGGTCTTTTAATGAGACTTCTTTCCAAACACATTATTTTCGATTTCCATAATCACGTTTGAAGCAAATCTCACACAGTCTTTATAATAAAACATAACGCAATTATACAATTAGATGTGTAACTGGTTCGAATGAATGATTGTATATCAATATAAGTTTTTGTGTATATTTTCACATATCAATTCAATCCATTATTTAAAGTGGAAACAGTTATATTATTTATTCACAGTATTGTCAATTCATGCATTAATTCTATATTCATAGACACAGGGTACAAATCTTTTTACCGCCAATAATAATTTATACATCTTCAAAATATTGCTCCCAGAAATGGTATAAGAAATACTTATGTCACCCGATCTACATATACATTTTATCATAGTAATATTCGAGACACAAAATGCAAAGGTCAAACTTATGATTGTACCAAAGCCTAAATTGAAAGTGAGCATGGATTACTAAAAACATCCATGTCCATGTTGCCTAATGTTCTCAAATGTCAATCCTATTTGTGACAACATATTTTTTTCTTCCTAAGATTATATATTCAAACTCAACCCTGTTGAAAATATCTAATCCTATCACTCACTTTATACTTTTCCTGATTTTTTATGTCTCTATTGATATCGGCCTTCCGACATATTTTCCCCAGTTCATCATTGTGACTGACTCTTCACATGTGCTCACATTTAAATTCACTCTCTATCCGAAACCCTATTGCTAGAGAACTTTTTGTCCAAAACCTATACTCACTCTTCTTTCTGAAACTGAGTATCTTTCTAATAATTCCAACTATCCTTTTTTGACTAGAAGTTCTCTTAAACATTCCATCATCCAACGTACAAGGTCCTATGCCATTATACATCGATTTATCTGAGACATCTCTGCAGAAAATAATTCAAATCTACGTATCCCAATCAAGGGCCCAATGCCCTTCTGGGTTTCAAATCTTACCTACATTTCTGTTTTCATACTAATATTTCACGTATATTTTCTTGTAAATATTGCAGGTTCCCAAACATTCCTGCAGAATGATTCCTAACTCATATCGAACATGTTATTAATCCTAACCATACACTGTTCCCTCAATCTAACTTTACAGAAGATTAGGGACAGAGTTGGTCTTTCAATACAGGAATGTAGCAGATCTTCCACCTGCTAAGATCCTCAAAGGTCCATACAGAAATGATCCCTGGAGAAGATGTAGGCAGCTATGAAGGACGTGAGAGAGAAAAAGTCATCTCCATGTAATGGCTCACCGCTGGCTCCTAATAACCTCACAGAGTTGGCCAAGGAGTCCAGATCTGAGACAGGACAGGCCATTTCTGGGAACATAGTATGGCCCACCAGTCAGAGGACACTCCGGATAGTCACAGACCTACTTGGGGGAATGAGGTGCCTTTGTGGGTTGGGTGTGAGTTTGTGGTATTTTCTCATTTTCTGAGAATAGGTAGAAAAGGCAGTTTGTTCATTTTGGAGTGGATGGTTTCTAGAAAGTCGTTTGACAAAGAGTGTGTTTCTATGTCTGGGTATCCAAATGTGTTCGTGGATGAAGACATTAGAAAGAGCATGCATCAATGGATGTGTTCTGTCTAGTAGAAAGCTTCCCAGCATTCATCCTTCCCAATTTATAGATGGATTTGGCTTGCCTTCTGGATGGGCAACACCTACTGTCTTCCTAAGTTCCTGTTTTCTGCCTGAATTCTGGCCACTAACCATAATAGGCTCATGGTTATGTGTCCAAGATATGTACCACCTCCAAGCTCTGGGACATGGCCATGTACAGGATAGCTGAAGGGAATTGGAGCATCTCAGAAAACTCAGATATCAATGTGACCAGTAAAGTCTCTGTGGAGAAACCCTGCTTTGGGCCTTTTGCATACCTATTCTTCTGTTGCACTGAATAACAGGAAGGTCTTTGATTAGGCCACGCCTTTGTGAAGCCTGAAGAAAACAGTTTTCAAATGGAAATGAATGGGCATCACCTGGGGCTCTTTGCTTAATTGTTTGGAAAGGGATGTGTCTGAATTGGCCACTTGGCCCTGTGTGAGGCTGTGGCTTAGATACTTAGCACCTAATGGACCTAAAGAAACATCCCATGTGTGCACCCAAATCCAAAATGTCCAAAAAGCATTCATTGTGGACTACGCCTCTCGCCTTCCTCTGTAAGGTTCCTGATCTCCATCAAGTGAGAATAGGGATCCTTTGCATCAAATGAGTACTTCAAAGCCCTGCAGAGTCTAGCCCATTGGTGCTTGTGATTACGCATGACTCCAGTTCACATAAAGAATCTAAATCCCACAGTCAGTAAGCCTCAAATTGGAATTGTGGAGCAGTATTAAAGGCAGGGCTCTAT
>NW_027514304.1:0-81345 GCF_048772815.1 Callospermophilus lateralis
GTTTCCAGGAACAGTTTGAATTTTTAGGTTTCACTCTGTTTTCTAACATAGTGACAGATGCAGTTCGAACTCTAAATCAACACGGTTTGTGCTAGCTTCTTGAAACTTGACACAATACAGTCGTTCTACGTTCTATCTCTAAGGTTTGTTTCCTCTTGATGTAGCCTTAAGCAGAGACTGGAGAATAACTCATTCAATGAAAGGCGTTGTTAGGCTGCCAAAAAACTACAGTCTCCTGAAATCACATCATATATTTTTTCTTCTGACCTCCATGATACTTTCAAGTTATGAGCAGTACACCAATCAAACTTGGATGCCCTAGTTTCGTTCTTCTAGGTTGAAGCACTCGTTTGCAGTAACAGTTTGAATTTTTAGGTTTCACTCTGTTTTCTCCTATATTGACAGATGCAGTTCGAACTCTAAATCAAACACGGTTTCTGCTAGTTTCTTGAAACTTGACACAATACAGTAGTTCTACGTTCTATCTCTAAGGTTTGTTTCCTCTTGATGTAGTCTTAAGCAAAGACTGGTCTATAACTCATTAAATGAAAGTCGTTGTTAGGTTGGCAAAAAACTACAGTCTCCTGTAATCTCAACATATATTTTTCTTCCGACCTTCATGATACTTTCAAGTAATGAGCAGTACACCAATCAAACTTGGATGCTCAAGTTTTGTTCTCCTAGTTTGAAGCATTTATTTGCAGTAACAGTTTGAATTTTTAGGTTTCACTCTGTTTTCTCCTATATTGACAGATGCAGTTCGAACTCTAAATCAAACACGGTTTCTGCTAGCTTCTTGAAAATTGACACAATACAGTAGTTCTACGTTCTATCTCTAAGGTTTGTTTCGTCTTGATGTAGCCTTAAGCAGAGACTGGAGAATAAATCATTCAATGAAAGGCATTGTTAGTCTGCCAAAAAACTATAGTCTCCTGAAATCACAACATATATTTTTTTCTTCCGACCTTCATGATACTTTCAAGTAATGAGCAGTACACCAATCAAACTTGGATGCCCAAGTTTCGTTCTCCTAGGTTGAAGCATTCGTTTGAGTTACACTTTGAATTTTTAGGTTTCACTCTGTTTTCTCCTATATTGTCAGATGCAGTTCGATCTCTAAATCAAACACAGTTTGTGCTAGCTTCTTGAAACTTGACACAATACAGTAGTTCTACATTCTATGTCTAAGTTTTGTTTCCTCTTGATGTAGCCTAATGCAGGGACTGCGAATAACACTTATAAGGAAAGGGGTTGCCAAACTTCCAAACAATAGAGTCTCCTGAAATCTCAACATATATTTTTTCATCCAATCTTCATGATACATTCACGTAATGATCAGTACACCAATCCCACATGGATGCCCAAGTTTAGTTCTCCTAGATTGAAGCATTCATTTCCAGGAACAGTTTGAATTTTTAGGTTTCACTCTGTTTTCTCCTATATTGACAGATGCATTTCGAACTCTAAATCAACATGGTTTGTGGTAGCTTCTTGAAACTTGACACAATACAGTAGTTCTACGTTCTATCTCTAAGGTTTGTTTCCTCTTGATGTAGTCTTAAGTAAAGACTGGTGAATAACTCATTCAAGGAAATGCGTTGTTAGGTTGCCAAAAACTACAGTCTCCTGTAATCTCAACATATATTTTTTCTTCCGACCTTCATGATACTTTCAAGTAATGAGCAGTACACCAATCAAACTTGGATGTCCAAGTTTAGTTCTCCTAGGTTGAAGCATTCGTTTGCAGTAACATTTTGAATTTTTAGGTTTCACTCTGTTTTCTCCTATATTTACAGATGAAGAACGAACTAAAAATCAACACGGTTTGTGCTAGCTTCTTGAAACTTGACACAATACAGTAGTTCTACCTTCTATCTCTAAGGTTTTTTCCTCTTGATGTAGCCTTAAGCAGAGACTGGAGAATAACTCATTCAATGAAAGGCGTTGTTAGGCTGCCAAAAAACTACAGTCTCCTGAAATCACAACATATATTTTTTCATCCGACCTTCATGATACTTTCAAGTAATGAGCAGTAGTCCAATCAAACTTGGATGCCCAAGTTTCGTTCTCCTAGGTTGAAGCATTCGTTTGCAGTAACAGTTTGAATTTTTAGGTTTCACTCTGTTTTCTCCTATATTGACAGATGCAATTAGATCTCTAAATCAAACACAGTTTGTGCTAGCTTCTTGAAACTTGACACAATACAGTAGTTCTACGTTCTATCTCTAAGTTTTGTTTCCTCTTGATGTAGCCTAATGCAGGGACTGCGAATAACACTTATATGGAAAGGGGTTGCTAAACTTCCAAACACTAGAGTCTCCTGAAATCTCAACATATATTTTTTCATCCAATCTTCATGATACATTCACGTAATGATCAGTACACCAATCCCACTTGGATGCCCAAGTTTAGTTCTCCTAGATTGAAGCATTCGTTTCTAGGAACAGTTTGAATTTTTAGGTTTCACTCTGTTTTCTACTATATTGACAGATGCAGTTCAAACTCTAAATCAACACGGTTTGTGCTAGCTTCTTGAAACTTGACACAATACAGTAGTTCTACGTTCTATCTCTCAGGTTTGTTTCGTCTTGATGTAACCTTAAGCAAAGACTGGCGAATAACTCATTCAATGAAATGCGTTGTTAGGTTGCCAAAAAACTACAGTCTCCTGATATCACAACATATATTTTTTCTTCCGACCTTCATGATACTTTCAAGTAATGAGCAGTACACCAATCAAACTTGGATGCCCTAGTTTCGTTCTTCTAGGTTGAAGCATTCTTTTGCAGTAACAGTTTGAATTTTTAGGTTTCACTCTGTTTTCTCCTATATTGACAGATGCAGTTCTAACTCTAAATCAACTTGGTTTGTGCTAGCTTCTTGAAACTTGACACAATACGGTAGTTCTACGTTCTATCTCTAAGGTTTGTTTCCTCTTGATGTAGTCTTAAGCAAAGACTGGTGAATAACTCATTCAGTGAAAGGCGTTGTTAGGTTGGCAAAAAACTACAGTCTCCTGTAATCTCAACATATATTTTTTCTTCCGACCTTCATGATACTTTCAAGTAATGAGCAGTACACCAATCAAACTTGGATGCCCAAGTTTCGTTCTCCTAGGTTGAAGCATTCGTTTGCAGTAACAGTTTAAATTTTTAGGTTTCACTCTGTTTTCTCCTATATTCGCAGATGCAGTTCGAACTCTAAATCAAACACAGTTTGTGCTAGCTTCTTGAAACTTGACACAATACAGTAGTTCTACGTTCTATCTCTAAGTTTTGTTTCCTCTTGATGTAGCCTAAAGCAGGGACTGCGAATAACACTTTTATGGAAAGGGGTTGCCAAATTTCCAAACACTAGAGTCTCCTGAAATCTCAACATATATTTTTTTACCCAATCTTCATGATACATTCACGTAATGATCAGTACACCAATCCCACTTGGATGCCCAAGTTTAGTTCTCCTAGATTGAAGCATTCGTTTCCAGGAACAGTTTGAATTTTTAGGTTTCACTCTGTTTTCTCCTATATTGACAGATGCAGTTCGAACTCTAAATCAACACGGTTTTTGCTAGCTTCTTGAAACTTGACACAATACAGTAGTTCTATGTTCTATCTCTAAGATTTGTTTCCTCTTGATGTAGCCTTAAGCAAAGACTGGCGAATAACTCATTCAATGAAATGTGTTGTTAGGTTGCCAAAAAACTACTGTCTCCTGTAATCTCAACATATATTTTTTCTTCCGACCTTCATGATACTTTCAAGTAATGAGTAGTACACCAATCAAACTTGGATGCCCAAGTTTTGTTCTCCAAGGTTGAAGCATTCGTTTGCAGTAACAGTTTGAATTTTTAGGTTTTACTCTGTTTTCTCCTATATTGACAGATGCAGTTCGAAATCTAAATCAAACACGGTTTGTGCTAGCTTCTTGAAACTTGACACAATACAGTAGTTCTACGTTCTATCTCTAAGGTTTGTTTCGTCTTGATGTAGCCTTAAGTAGAGACTGGAGAATAACTCATTCAATGAAAGGCATTGTTAGGCTGCAAAAAACTACAGTCTCCAGAAATCACAACATATATTTTTTCTTCCGACCTTCATGATACTTTCAAGTAATGAGCAGTACACCAATCAAACTTGGATGGCCAAGTTCCGTTCTCCTAGGTTGAAGCATTCGTTTGCATTAACAGTTTGAATTTTTAGGTTTCACTCTGTTTTCTCCTATATTGACAGATGCAGTTCGAACTCTAAATCAAACACGGTTTCTGGTAGCTTCTTGAAACTTGACACAATACAGTAGTTCTACGTTCTATCTCTAAGGTTTGTTTCCTCTTGATGTAGTCTTAAGCAAAGACTGGTCTATAACTCATTAAATGAAAGTCGTTGTTAGGTTGGCAAAAAACTACAGTCTCCTGTAATCTCAACATATATTTTTTCTTCCGACCTTCATGATACTTTCAAGTAATGAGCAGTACACCAATCAAACTTGGATGCCCTAGTTTTGTTCTCCTAGTTTGAAGCATTTATTTGCAGTAACAGTTTGAATTTTTAGGTTTTACTCTGTTTTCTCCTATATTGACAGATGCAGTTCGAACTCTAAATCAAACACAGTTTCTGCTAGATTCTTGAAACTTGACACAATACAGTAGTTCTACGTTCTATCTCTAAGGTTTGTTTCCTCTTGATGTAGTCTTAAGCAAAGACTGGTCTATAACTCATTAAATGAAAGTCGTTGTTAGGTTGGCAAAAAACTACAGTCTCCTGTAATCTCAACATATATTTTTTCTTCCGACCTTCATGATACTTTCAAGTAATGAGCAGTACACCAATCAAACTTGGATGCCCTAGTTTTGTTCTCCTAGTTTGAAGCATTTATTTTCAGTAACAGTTTGAATTTTTAGGTTTCACTCTGTTTTCTCCTATATTGACAGATGCAGTTCGAACTCTAAATCAAACACGGTTTCTGCTAGATTCTTGAAACTTGACACAATACAGTAGTTCTACGTTCTATCTCTAAGGTTTGTTTCGTCTTGACGTAGCCTTAAGCAGAGACTGGAGATTAACTCATTCAATGAAAGGCATTGTTAGGCTGCCAAAAAACTACAGTCTCCTGAAATCACAACATATATTTTTTCTTCCGAACTTCATGATACTTTCAAGTAATGAGCAGTACACCAATCAAACTTGGATGCCCAAGTTTCGTTCTCCTAGGTTGAAGCATTCGTTTGCAGTAACAGTTTGAATTTTTAGGTTTCACTCTGTTTTCTCCTATATTGACAGATGCAGTTCGAACTCTAAATCAAACACAGTTTGTGCTAGCTTCTTGAAACTTGACACAATACAGTAGTTCTACGTTCTATCTCTAAGTTTTGTTTCCTCTTGATGTAGCCTAATGCAGGGATTGTGAATAACACTTATATGGAAAGGGGTTGCCAAACTTCCAAACACTAGAGTCTCCTGAAATCTTAACATATATTTTTTCATCCAATCTTCATGATACATTCACGTAATGATCAGTACACCAATCCCACGTGGATGCCCAAGTTTAGTTCTCCTAGATTGAAGCATTCGTTTCCAGGAACAGTTTGAATTTTTAGGTTTCACTCTGTTTTCTAACATAGTGACAGATGCAGTTCGAACTCTAAATCAACACGGTTTGTGCTAGCTTCTTGAAACTTGACACAATACAGTCGTTCTACGTTCTATCTCTAAGGTTTGTTTCCTCTTGATGTAGCCTTAAGCAGAGACTGGAGAATAACTCATTCAATGAAAGGCGTTGTTAGGCTGCCAAAAAACTACAGTCTCCTGAAATCACATCATATATTTTTTCTTCTGACCTCCATGATACTTTCAAGTAATGAGCAGTACACCAATCAAACTTGGATGCCCTAGTTTCGTTCTTCTAGGTTGAAGCACTCGTTTGCAGTAACAGTTTGAATTTTTAGGTTTCACTCTGTTTTCTCCTATATTGACAGATGCAGTTCGAACTCTAAATCAAACACGGTTTCTGCTAGTTTCTTGAAACTTGACACAATACAGTAGTTCTACGTTCTATCTCTAAGGTTTGTTTCCTCTTGATGTAGTCTTAAGCAAAGACTGGTCTATAACTCATTAAATGAAAGTCGTTGTTAGGTTGGCAAAAAACTACAGTCTCCTGTAATCTCAACATATATTTTTCTTCCGACCTTCATGATACTTTCAAGTAATGAGCAGTACACCAATCAAACTTGGATGCTCAAGTTTTGTTCTCCTAGTTTGAAGCATTTATTTGCAGTAACAGTTTGAATTTTTAGGTTTCACTCTGTTTTCTCCTATATTGACAGATGCAGTTCGAACTCTAAATCAAACACGGTTTCTGCTAGCTTCTTGAAAATTGACACAATACAGTAGTTCTACGTTCTATCTCTAAGGTTTGTTTCGTCTTGATGTAGCCTTAAGCAGAGACTGGAGAATAAATCATTCAATGAAAGGCATTGTTAGTCTGCCAAAAAACTACAGTCTCCTGAAATCACAACATATATTTTTTTCTTCCGACCTTCATGATACTTTCAAGTAATGAGCAGTACACCAATCAAACTTGGATGCCCAAGTTTCGTTCTCCTAGGTTGAAGCATTCGTTTGAGTAACACTTTGAATTTTTAGGTTTCACTCTGTTTTCTCCTATATTGTCAGATGCAGTTCGATCTCTAAATCAAACACAGTTTGTGCTAGCTTCTTGAAACTTGACACAATACAGTAGTTCTACATTCTATGTCTAAGTTTTGTTTCCTCTTGATGTAGCCTAATGCAGGGACTGCGAATAACACTTATAAGGAAAGGGGTTGCCAAACTTCCAAACAATAGAGTCTCCTGAAATCTCAACATATATTTTTTCATCCAATCTTCATGATACATTCACGTAATGATCAGTACACCAATCCCACATGGATGCCCAAGTTTAGTTCTCCTAGATTGAAGCATTCATTTCCAGGAACAGTTTGAATTTTTAGGTTTCACTCTGTTTTCTCCTATATTGACAGATGCATTTCGAACTCTAAATCAACATGGTTTGTGGTAGCTTCTTGAAACTTGACACAATACAGTAGTTCTACGTTCTATCTCTAAGGTTTGTTTCCTCTTGATGTAGTCTTAAGTAAAGACTGGTGAATAACTCATTCAAGGAAATGCGTTGTTAGGTTGCCAAAAACTACAGTCTCCTGTAATCTCAACATATATTTTTTCTTCCGACCTTCATGATACTTTCAAGTAATGAGCAGTACACCAATCAAACTTGGATGTCCAAGTTTAGTTCTCCTAGGTTGAAGCATTCGTTTGCAGTAACATTTTGAATTTTTAGGTTTCACTCTGTTTTCTCCTATATTTACAGATGAAGAACGAACTAAAAATCAACACGGTTTGTGCTAGCTTCTTGAAACTTGACACAATACAGTAGTTCTACGTTCTATCTCTAAGGTTTTTTCCTCTTGATGTAGCCTTAAGCAGAGACTGGAGAATAACTCATTCAATGAAAGGCGTTGTTAGGCTGCCAAAAAACTACAGTCTCCTGAAATCACAACATATATTTTTTCATCCGACCTTCATGATACTTTCAAGTAATGAGCAGTAGTCCAATCAAACTTGGATGCCCAAGTTTCGTTCTCCTAGGTTGAAGCATTCGTTTGCAGTAACAGTTTGAATTTTTAGGTTTCACTCTGTTTTCTCCTATATTGACAGATGCAATTAGATCTCTAAATCAAACACAGTTTGTGCTAGCTTCTTGAAACTTGACACAATACAGTAGTTCTACGTTCTATCTCTAAGTTTTGTTTCCTCTTGATGTAGCCTAATGCAGGGACTGCGAATAACACTTATATGGAAAGGGGTTGCTAAACTTCCAAACACTAGAGTCTCCTGAAATCTCAACATATATTTTTTCATCCAATCTTCATGATACATTCACGTAATGATCAGTACACCAATCCCACTTGGATGCCCAAGTTTAGTTCTCCTAGATTGAAGCATTCGTTTCTAGGAACAGTTTGAATTTTTAGGTTTCACTCTGTTTTCTACTATATTGACAGATGCAGTTCAAACTCTAAATCAACACGGTTTGTGCTAGCTTCTTGAAACTTGACACAATACAGTAGTTCTACGTTCTATCTCTCAGGTTTGTTTCGTCTTGATGTAACCTTAAGCAAAGACTGGCGAATAACTCATTCAATGAAATGCGTTGTTAGGTTGCCAAAAAACTACAGTCTCCTGATATCACAACATATATTTTTTCTTCCGACCTTCATGATACTTTCAAGTAATGAGCAGTACACCAATCAAACTTGGATGCCCTAGTTTCGTTCTTCTAGGTTGAAGCATTCTTTTGCAGTAACAGTTTGAATTTTTAGGTTTCACTCTGTTTTCTCCTATATTGACAGATGCAGTTCTAACTCTAAATCAACTAGGTTTGTGCTAGCTTCTTGAAACTTGACACAATACGGTAGTTCTACGTTCTATCTCTAAGGTTTGTTTCCTCTTGATGTAGTCTTAAGCAAAGACTGGTGAATAACTCATTCAGTGAAAGGCGTTGTTAGGTTGGCAAAAAACTACAGTCTCCTGTAATCTCAACATATATTTTTTCTTCCGACCTTCATGATACTTTCAAGTAATGAGCAGTACACCAATCAAACTTGGATGCCCAAGTTTCGTTCTCCTAGGTTGAAGCATTCGTTTGCAGTAACAGTTTAAATTTTTAGGTTTCACTCTGTTTTCTCCTATATTCGCAGATGCAGTTCGAACTCTAAATCAAACACAGATTGTGCTAGCTTCTTGAAACTTGACACAATACAGTAGTTCTACGTTCTATCTCTAAGTTTTGTTTCCTCTTGATGTAGCCTAATGCAGGGATTGTGAATAACACTTATATGGAAAGGGGTTGCCAAACTTCCAAACACTAGAGTCTCCTGAAATCTTAACATATATTTTTTCATCCAATCTTCATGATACATTCACGTAATGATCAGTACACCAATCCCACGTGGATGCCCAAGTTTAGTTCTCCTAGATTGAAGCATTCGTTTCCAGGAACAGTTTGAATTTTTAGGTTTCACTCTGTTTTCTAACATAGTGACAGATGCAGTTCGAACTCTAAATCAACACGGTTTGTGCTAGCTTCTTGAAACTTGACATAATACAGTAGTTCTACGTTCTATCTCTAAGTTTTGTTTCCTCTTGATGTAGCCTAAAGCAGGGACTGCGAATAACACTTATATGGAAAGGGGTTGCCAAATTTCCAAACACTAGAGTCTCCTGAAATCTCAACATATATTTTTTTACCCAATCTTCATGATACATTCACGTAATGATCAGTACACCAATCCCACTTGGATGCCCAAGTTTAGTTCTCCTAGATTGAAGCATTCGTTTCCAGGAACAGTTTGAATTTTTAGGTTTCACTCTGTTTTCTCCTATATTGACAGATGCAGTTCGAACTCTAAATCAACACGGTTTTTGCTAGCTTCTTGAAACTTGACACAATACAGTAGTTCTATGTTCTATCTCTAAGATTTGTTTCCTCTTGATGTAGCCTTAAGCAAAGACTGGCGAATAACTCATTCAATGAAATGTGTTGTTAGGTTGCCAAAAAACTACTGTCTCCTGTAATCTCAACATATATTTTTTCTTCCGACCTTCATGATACTTTCAAGTAATGAGCAGTACACCAATCAAACTTGGATGCCCTAGTTTCGTTCTTCTAGGTTGAAGCATTCGTTTGCAGTCACAGTTTGAATTTTTAGGTTTCACTCTGTTTTCTCCTATATTGACAGATGCAGTTCGAACTCTAAATCAACATGGTTTGTGCTAGCTTCTTGAAACTTGACACAATACAGTAGTTCTACGTTCTATCTCTAAGGTTTGTTTCCTCTTGATGTAGTCTTAAGCAAAGACTGGTGAATAACTCATTCAAGGAAATGCGTTGTTAGGTTGCCAAAAAACTACAGTCTCCTGTAATCTCAACATATATTTTTTCTTCCGACCTTCATGATACTTTCAAGTAATGAGCAGTACACCAATCAAACTTGGATGTCCAAGTTTAGTTCTCCTAGGTTGAAGCATTCGTTTGCAGTAACATTTTGAATTTTTAGGTTTCACTCTGTTTTCTCCTATATTTACAGATGAAGAACGAACTAAAAATCAACACGGTTTGTACTAGCTTCTTGAAACTTGACACAATACAGTAGTTCTACGTTCTATCTCTAAAGTTTTTTCCTCTTGATGTAGCCTTAAGCAGAGACTGGAGAATAACTCATTCAATGAAAGGCGTTGTTAGGCTTCCAAAAAACTACAGTCTCCTGAAATCACAACATATATTTTTTCATCCGACCTTCATGATACTTTCAAGTAATGAGCAGTAGTCCAATCAAACTTGGATGCCCAAGTTTTGTTCTCCTAGGTTGAAGCATTCGTTTGCAGTAACAGTTTGAATTTTTAGGTTTCACTCTGTTTTCTCCTATATTGACAGATGCAGTTGGATCTCTAAATCAAACACAGTTTGTGCTAGCTTCTTGAAACTTGACACAATACAGTAGTTCTACGTTCTCTCTCTAAGTTTTGTTTCCTCTTGATGTAGCCTAATGCAGGGACTGTGAATAACACTTATATGGAAAGGGGTTGCCAAACTTCCAAACAATAGACTCTCCTGAAATCTCAACATATATTTTTTCATCCAATCTTCATGATACATTCACGTAATGATCACTACACCAATCCCACTTGGATGCCCAAGTTTAGTTCTCCTAGATTGAAGCATTCGTTTCCAGGAACAGTTTGAATTTTTAGGTTTCACTCTGTTTTCTCCTATATTGACAGATGCAGTACGAACTCTAAATCAACACGGTTTGTGCTAGCTTCTTGAAACTTGACACAATAAAGTAGTTTAACGTTCTATCTCTAAGGTTTGTTTCCTCTTGATGTACCCTTAAGCAGAGACTGGAGAATAACTCATTCAATGAAAGGCATTGTTAGGCTGCAAAAAAACTACAGTCTTCTGAAATCACAACATATATTTTTTCTTCCGACCTTCATGATACTTTCAAGTGATGAGCAGTACACCAATCAAATTTGGATGCCCTAGATTCGTTCTTCTAGGTTGAAGCATTCGTTTGCAGTAACAGTGTGAATTTTTAGGTTTCACTCTGTTTTCTCCGATATTGACAGATGCAGTTCTAACTCTAAATCAACTCGGGTTGTGCTAGCTTCTTGAAACTTGACACAATACAGTAGTTCTACGTTCTGTCTCTAAGGTTTGTTTCCTCTTGATGTAGTCTTAAGCAAAGACTGGTGAATAACTCATTCAGTGAAAGGCGTTGTTAAATTGGCAAAAAACTACAGTCTCCTGTAATCTCAACATACATTTTTTCTTCCGACCTTCATGATACTTTCACATAATGAGCAGTACACCAATCAAACTTGGATGCCCAAGTTTTGTTCTCCTAGGTTGAAGCATTCGTTTGCAGTAACAGTTTGAATTTTTAGGTTTCACTCTGTTTTCTCCTATATTGACAGATGCAGTTCGAACTCTAAATCAAACACGGTTTCTGCTAGCTTCTTGAACCTTGACACAATACAGTAGTTCTACGTTCTATCTCTAAGGTTTGTTTCCTCTTGATGTAGCATTAAGCAGAGACTGGAGAATAACTCATTCAATGAAAGGCATTGTTAGGCTGCCAAAAAACTACAGTCTCCTGAAATCACAGCATATATTTTTTCTTCCGACCTTCATGATACTTTCAAGTAATGAGCAGTACACCAATCAAACTTGGATGCCCTAGTTTCGTTCTTCTAGGTTGAAGCATTCGTTTGAAGTAACAGATTGAATTTTTAGGTTTCACTCTGTTTTCTCCTATATTGACAGATGCAGTTCGAACTCTAAATCAACACGGTTTGTGCTAGCTTCTTGAAACTTGACACAATACAGTAGTTCTACATTCTATGTCTAAGTTTTGTTTCCTCTTGATGTAGCCTAATGCAGGGACTGCGAATAACACTTATATGGAAAGGGGTTGCCAAACTTCCAAACAATAGAGTCTCCTGAAATCTCAACATATATTTTTTCATCCAATCTTCATGATACATTCACGTAATGATCAGTACACCAATCCCACATGGATGCCCAAGTTTAGTTCTCCTAGATTGAAGCATTCATTTCCAGGAACAGTTTGAATTTTTAGGTTTCACTCTGTTTTCTCCTATATTGACAGATGCATTTCGAACTCTAAATCAACATGGTTTGTGGTAGCTTCTTGAAACTTGACACAATACAGTAGTTCTACGTTCTATCTCTAAGGTTTGTTTCCTCTTGATGTAGTCTTAAGTAAAGACTGGTGAATAACTCATTCAAGGAAATGCGTTGTTAGGTTGCCAAAAACTACAGTCTCCTGTAATCTCAACATATATTTTTTCTTCCGACCTTCATGATACTTTCAAGTAATGAGCAGTACACCAATCAAACTTGGATGTCCAAGTTTAGTTCTCCTAGGTTGAAGCATTCGTTTGCAGTAACATTTTGAATTTTTAGGTTTCACTCTGTTTTCTCCTATATTTACAGATGAAGAACGAACTAAAAATCAACACGGTTTGTGCTAGCTTCTTGAAACTTGACACAATACAGTAGTTCTACGTTCTATCTCTAAGGATTTTTCCTCTTGATGTAGCCTTAAGCAGAGACTGGAGAATAACTCATTCAATGAAAGGCGTTGTTAGGCTGCCAAAAAACTACAGTCTCCTGAAATCACAACATATATTTTTTCATCCGACCTTCATGATACTTTCAAGTAATGAGCAGTAGTCCAATCAAACTTGGATGCCCAAGTTTCGTTCTCCTAGGTTGAAGCATTCGTTTGCAGTAACAGTTTGAATTTTTAGGTTTCACTCTGTTTTCTCCTATATTGACAGATGCAATTAGATCTCTAAATCAAACACAGTTTGTGCTAGCTTCTTGAAACTTGACACAATACAGTAGTTCTACGTTCTATCTCTAAGTTTTGTTTCCTCTTGATGTAGCCTAATGCAGGGACTGCGAATAACACTTATATGGAAAGGGGTTGCTAAACTTCCAAACACTAGAGTCTCCTGAAATCTCAACATATATTTTTTCATCCAATCTTCATGATACATTCACGTAATGATCAGTACACCAATCCCACTTGGATGCCCAAGTTTAGTTCTCCTAGATTGAAGCATTCGTTTCTAGGAACAGTTTGAATTTTTAGGTTTCACTCTGTGTTCTACTATATTGACAGATGCAGTTCAAACTCTAAATCAACACGGTTTGTGCTAGCTTCTTGAAACTTGACACAATACAGTAGTTCTACCTTCTATCTCTCAGGTTTGTTTCGTCTTGATGTAACCTTAAGCAAAGACTGGCGAATAACTCATTCAATGAAATGCGTTGTTAGGTTGCCAAAAAACTACAGTCTCCTGATATCACAACATATATTTTTTCTTCCGACCTTCATGATACTTTCAAGTAATGAGCAGTACACCAATCAAACTTGGATGCCCTAGTTTCGTTCTTCTAGGTTGAAGCATTCTTTTGCAGTAACAGTTTGAATTTTTAGGTTTCACTCTGTTTTCTCCTATATTGACAGATGCAGTTCTAACTCTAAATCAACTAGGTTTGTGCTAGCTTCTTGAAACTTGACACAATACGGTAGTTCTACGTTCTATCTCTAAGGTTTGTTTCCTCTTGATGTAGTCTTAAGCAAAGACTGGTGAATAACTCATTCAGTGAAAGGCGTTGTTAGGTTGGCAAAAAACTACAGTCTCCTGTAATCTCAACATATATTTTTTCTTCCGACCTTCATGATACTTTCAAGTAATGAGCAGTACACCAATCAAACTTGGATGCCCAAGTTTCGTTCTCCTAGGTTGAAGCATTCGTTTGCAGTAACAGTTTAAATTTTTAGGTTTCACTCTGTTTTCTCCTATATTCGCAGATGCAGTTCGAACTCTAAATCAAACACAGTTTGTGCTAGCTTCTTGAAACTTGACACAATACAGTAGTTCTACGTTCTATCTCTAAGTTTTGTTTCCTCTTGATGTAGCCTAAAGCAGGGACTGCGAATAACACTTATATGGAAAGGGGTTGCCAAATTTCCAAACACTAGAGTCTCCTGAAATCTCAACATATATTTTTTTACCCAATCTTCATGATACATTCACGTAATGATCAGTACACCAATCCCACTTGGATGCCCAAGTTTAGTTCTCCTAGATTGAAGCATTCGTTTCCAGGAACAGTTTGAATTTTTAGGTTTCACTCTGTTTTCTCCTATATTGACAGATGCAGTTCGAACTCTAAATCAACACGGTTTTTGCTAGCTTCTTGAAACTTGACACAATACAGTAGTTCTATGTTCTATCTCTAAGATTTGTTTCCTCTTGATGTAGCCTTAAGCAAAGACTGGCGAATAACTCATTCAATGAAATGTGTTGTTAGGTTGCCAAAAAACTACTGTCTCCTGTAATCTCAACATATATTTTTTCTTCCGACCTTCATGATACTTTCAAGTAATGAGCAGTACACCAATCAAACTTGGATGCCCTAGTTTCGTTCTTCTAGGTTGAAGCATTCGTTTGCAGTCACAGTTTGAATTTTTAGGTTTCACTCTGTTTTCTCCTATATTGACAGATGCAGTTCGAACTCTAAATCAACATGGTTTGTGCTAGCTTCTTGAAACTTGACACAATACAGTAGTTCTACGTTCTATCTCTAAGGTTTGTTTCCTCTTGATGTAGTCTTAAGCAAAGACTGGTGAATAACTCATTCAAGGAAATGCGTTGTTAGGTTGCCAAAAAACTACAGTCTCCTGTAATCTCAACATATATTTTTTCTTCCGACCTTCATGATACTTTCAAGTAATGAGCAGTACACCAATCAAACTTGGATGTCCAAGTTTAGTTCTCCTAGGTTGAAGCATTCGTTTGCAGTAACATTTTGAATTTTTAGGTTTCACTCTGTTTTCTCCTATATTTACAGATGAAGAACGAACTAAAAATCAACACGGTTTGTGCTAGCTTCTTGAAACTTGACACAATACAGTAGTTCTACGTTCTATCTCTAAAGTTTTTTCCTCTTGATGTAGCCTTAAGCAGAGACTGGAGAATAACTCATTCAATGAAAGGCGTTGTTAGGCTGCCAAAAAACTACAGTCTCCTGAAATCACAACATATATTTTTTCATCCGACCTTCATGATACTTTCAAGTAATGAGCAGTAGTCCAATCAAACTTGGATGCCCAAGTTTTGTTCTCCTAGGTTGAAGCATTCGTTTGCAGTAACAGTTTGAATTTTTAGGTTTCACTCTGTTTTCTCCTATATTGACAGATGCAGTTGGATCTCTAAATAAAACACAGTTTGTGCTAGCTTCTTGAAACTTGACACAATACAGTAGTTCTACGTTCTATCTCTAAGTTTTGTTTCCTCTTGATGTAGCCTAATGCAGGGACTGTGAATAACACTTATATGGAAAGGGGTTGCCAAACTTCCAAACAATAGAGTCTCCTGAAATCTCAACATATATTTTTTCATCCAATCTTCATGATACATTCACGTAATGATCACTACACCAATCCCACTTGGATGCCCAAGTTTAGTTCTCCTAGATTGAAGCATTCGTTTCCAGGAACAGTTTGAATTTTTAGGTTTCACTCTGTTTTCTCCTATATTGACAGATGCAGTACGAACTCTAAATCAACACGGTTTGTGCTAGCTTCTTGAAACTTGACACAATAAAGTAGTTCAACGTTCTATCTCTAAGGTTTGTTTCCTCTTGATGTAGCCTTAAGCAGAGACTGGAGAATAACTCATTCAATGAAAGGCATTGTTAGGCTGCAAAAAAACTACAGTCTTCTGAAATCACAACATATATTTTTTCTTCCGACCTTCATGATACTTTCAAGTGATGAGCAGTACACCAATCAAATTTGGATGCCCTAGATTCGTTCTTCTAGGTTGAAGCATTCGTTTGCAGTAACAGTGTGAATTTTTAGGTTTCACTCTGTTTTCTCCGATATTGACAGATGCAGTTCTAACTCTAAATCAACTCGGGTTGTGCTAGCTTCTTGAAACTTGACACAATACAGTAGTTCTACGTTCTGTCTCTAAGGTTTGTTTCCTCTTGATGTAGTCTTAAGCAAAGACTGGTGAATAACTCATTCAGTGAAAGGCGTTGTTAAATTGGCAAAAAACTACAGTCTCCTGTAATCTCAACATATATTTTTTCTTCCGACCTTCATGATACTTTCACATAATGAGCAGTACACCAATCAAACTTGGATGCCCAAGTTTTGTTCTCCTAGGTTGAAGCATTCGTTTGCAGTAACAGTTTGAATTTTTAGGTTTCACTCTGTTTTCTCCTATATTGACAGATGCAGTTCGAACTCTAAATCAAACACGGTTTCTGCTAGCTTCTTGAACCTTGACACAATACAGTAGTTCTACGTTCTATCTCTAAGGTTTGTTTCCTCTTGATGTAGCATTAAGCAGAGACTGGAGAATAACTCATTCAATGAAAGGCATTGTTAGGCTGCCAAAAAACTACAGTCTCCTGAAATCACAGCATATATTTTTTCTTCCGACCTTCATGATACTTTCAAGTAATGAGCAGTACACCAATCAAACTTGGATGCCCTAGTTTCGTTCTTCTAGGTTGAAGCATTCGTTTGAAGTAACAGATTGAATTTTTAGGTTTCACTCTGTTTTCTCCTATATTGACAGATGCAGTTCGAACTCTAAATCAACACGGTTTGTGCTAGCTTCTTGAAACTTGACACATACAGTAGTTCTACGTTCTATCTCTAAGTTTTGTTTCCTCTTGATGTAGCCTAATGCATTGACTGCAAATAACACTTATATGGAAAGGGGTTGCCAAACTTCCAAACACTAGAGTCTCCTGAAATCTCAACATATATTTTTTCATCCAATCTTCATGATACATTCACGTAATGATCAGTACACCAATCCCACTAGGATGCCCAAGTTTAGTTCTCCTAGATTGAAGCATTCGGTTCCAGGAACAGTTTGAATTTTTAGGTTTCACTCTGTTTTCTCCTATATTGACAGATGCTGTTCGAACTCTAAATAAACACGGTTTGTGCTAGCTTCTTGAAACTTGACACAATACAGTAGTTCTACGTTCTATCTCTAAGTTTTGTTTCCTCTTGATGTAGCCTAATGCAGGGACTCCGAATAACACTTATATAGAAAGGGGTTGCCAAACTTCCAAACACAGGAGTCTCCTGAAATCTCAACATATATTTTTTCATCCAATCTTCATGATACATTCACGTAATGATCAGTACACCAATCCCACTTGGATGCCCAAGTTTAGTTCTCCTAAATTGAAGCATTCGTTTCTAGGAACAGTTTGAATTTTTAGGTTTCACTCTGTTTTCTCCTATATTGACAGATGCAGTTCGAACTCTAAATCAACACGGTTTGTGCTAGCTTCTTGAAACTTGACACAATACAGTAGTTCTACGTTCTATCTCTAAGGTTTGTTTCGTCTTGATGTACCTTAAGCAAAGACTGGCGAATAACTCATTCAATGAAATGCGTTGTTAGGTTGCCAAAAAACTACAGTCTCCTGTAATCTCAACATATATTTTTTCTTCCGACCTTCATGATACTTTCTCGTAATGAGCAGTACACCAATCAAACTTGGATGCCCAAGTTTTGTTCTCCTAAGTGGAAGCATTCGTTTGCAGTAACAGTTTGAATTTTTAGGTTTCACTCTGTTTTCTCCTATATTTACAGATGCAGTTTGAACTCTAAATCAAACACGGTTTCTGCTAGCTTCTTGAACCTTGACACAATACAGTAGTTCTACGTTCTATTTCTAAGGTTTGTTTCGTCTTGATGTAGCCTTAAGCAGAGACTGGAGAATAACTCATTCAATGAAATGCATTGTTAGGCTGCCAAAAAACTAGAGTCTCCTGAAATCACAACATATATTTTTTCTTCCGACCTTCATGATACTTTCAAGTAATGAGAAGTACACCAATCAAACTTGGATGCCCAAGTTTCGTTCTCCTAGGTTGAAGCATTCGTTTGCAGTAACAGTTTGAATTTTTAGGTTTCACTCTGTTTTCTCCTATATTAACAGATGCAGTTCGAACTCTAAATCAAACACAGTTTGTGCTAGCTTCTTGAAACTTGACACAATACAGTAGTTCTACGTTCTATCTCTAAGTTTTGTTTCGTCTTGATGTAGCCTAATGCAGGGACTGCGAATAACACTTATATGGAAAGGGTTTGCCAAACTTCCAAACACTAGAGTCTTCTGAAATGTCAACATATATTTTTTCATCCAATCTTCATGATCCATTCACGTAATTATCAGTACAGAAATCCCACTTGGATGCCCAAGTTTAGTTCTCCTAGATTGAAGCATTCGGGTCCAGGAACAGTTTGAATTTTTAGGTTTCACTCTGTTTTCTCCTATATTGACAGATGCTGTTCGAACTCTAAATCAACACGGTTTGTGCTAGCTTCTTGAAACTTGACACAATACAGTAGTTCTACGTTCTATCTCTAAGTTTTGTTTCCTCTTGATGTAGCCTAATGCAGGGACTCCGAATAACACTTATATGGAAAGGGGTTGCCAAACTTCCAAACACTAGAGTCTCCTGAAATCTCAACATATATTTTTTCACCCAATCTTCATGATATATTCATGTAATGATCAGTACACCAATCCCACTTGGATGCCCAAGTTTAGTTCTCCTAGATTGAAGCATTCCTTTCCAGGAACAGTTTGAATTTTTAGGTTTCACTCTGTTTTCTCCTATATTGACAGATGCAGTACGAATTCTAAATCAACACGGTTTGTGCTAGCCTCTTGAAACTTGACAAAATACAGTAGTTCTACGTTCTATCTCTAAGGATTGTTTCTTCTTGATGTAGCCTTAAGCAGAGACTGGAGAATAACTCATTCAATGAAAGGCGTTGTTAGGCTGCCAAAAAACTACAGTCTCCTGAAATCACAACATATATTTTTTCTTTCGACCTTCATGATACTTTCACGTAATGAGCAGTACACCAATCAAACTTGGATGCCCTAGTTTCGTTCTTCTAGGTTGAAGCATTCGTTTGCAGTCACAGTTTGAATTTTTAGGTTTCACTCTTTTTTCTCCTATATTGACAGATGCAGTTCAAACTCTAAATCAACACGGTTTGTGCTAGCTTCTTGAAACTTGACACAATACAGTAGTTCTACGTTCTATCTCTCAGGTTTGTTTCCTCTTGATGTAGCCTTAAGCAGAGACTGGAGAATAACTCATTCAATGAAAGGCGTTGTTAGGCTGCCAAAAAACTACAGTCTCCTGAAATCACAACATATATTTTTTTCTTTCAACCTTCATGATACTTTGAAGAAATGAGCAGTACACCAATCAAACTTGGATGCCCAAGTTTCGTTCTCCTAGGTTGAAGCATTCGTTTGCAGTAACAATTTGAATTTTTAGGTTTCACTCTGTTTTCTCCTATATTGACAGATGCAGTTTGATCTCTAAATCAAACACAGTTTGTGCTAGCTTCTTGAAACTTGACACAATACAGTAGCTCTACGTTCTATCTATAAGTTTTGTTTCCTCTTGATGTAGCCTAATGCAGGGACTGCGAATAACACTTATATGGAAAGGGGTTGCCAAACTTCCAAACACTAGAGTCTCCTGAAATCTCAACATATATTTTTTCATCCAATCTTCAGGATACATTCACGTAATGATCAGTACACCAATCCCACTTGGATGCCCAAGTTTAGTTCTCCTAGATTGAAGCATTCTTTTGCAGGAACAGTTTGAATTTTTAGGTTTCACTCTGTTTTCTCCTATATTGACAGATGCAGTTAGAACTCTAAATCAAACTCGGTTTGTGCTAACTTCTTGAAACTTGACACAATAAAGTAGTTCTATGTTCTATTTCTAAGGTTTGTTTCCTCTTGATGTATCCTTAAGCAAAGACGGGCGAATAACACTTTCAATGAAAGGCGTTGTTAAGCTTCCAAAAAACTACCATCTCCTGAAATCTCAACATATATTTTTTCATCCGACTTTCATGATACTTTCAAATAATAAGCAGTACACCACTCAAACTTGGATGCCCAAGTTTCGTTCTCCTAGATTGAAGCATTCGTTTGCAGGAACAGTTTGAATTTTTAGGTTTCAATCTGTTTTCTCCTATATTGACAGAAGCAGTTCGAACTCTAAATCAAACACGGTTTGTGCTAGCTTCTTGAAACTTGACACAATAGAGTAGTTCTACCTTCTATCTCTAAGGTTTGTTTCGTCTTGATGTAGCCTTAAGCAGAGACTGGAGAATAACTCATTCAATGAAAGGCGTTGTTAGGCTGCCAAGAAACGACAGTCTCCTGAAATCACAACATATATTTTTTCTTCCGTACTTCATGATACTTTCAAGTAATGAGCAGTACACCAATCAAACTTGGATGTCCAAGTTTCATTCTCCTAGGTTGAAGCATTCGTTTGCAGTAACAGTTTGAATTTTTAGGTTTCACTCTGTTTTCTCCTATATTGACAGATGCAGTTAGAACTCTAAATCAAACACGGTCTGTGCTAGCTTCTTGAAACTTGGCACAATAAAGTAGTTCTACTTTCTATCCCTAAGGTTTGTTTCCTCTTGATGTAGCCTTAAGCAGAGACTGGCGAATAACACTTTCAATGAAAGGCGTTGTTAAGCTTCCAAAAAACAACCATCTCCTGAAATCTCAACATATATTTTTTCATTCGACCTTCATGATACCTTCAAGTAATAAGCAGTACACCACTCAAACTTGGATGCCCAAGTTTCGTTTTCCTAGGTTGAAGCATTCGTTTGCAGGAACAGTTTGAATTTTTAGGTTTCACTCTGTTTTCTCCTATATTGACAGATACAGTTCGAACTCTAAATCAAAGAAGGTTTGTGCTAGCTTCTTGAAACTTGACACAATACAGTAGTTCTACGTTCTATCTCTAACGTTTGTTTCGTCTTGATGTAGCCTTAAGAAGAGACTGGAGAATAACTCATTCAATGAAAGGCGTTGTTAGGCTGCCAAAAAACTACAGTCTCCTGAAAACACAACAGATATTTTTTCTTCCGACCTTCACGATACTTTCAAGTAATGAGCAGTACACCAATCAAACGTGGATGCCCAAGTTTCGTTCTTCTAGGTTGAAGCATTCGTTTGCAGTAACAGTTTGAATTTTTAGGTTTCACTCTGTTTTCTCCTATATTGACAGATGCAGTTCGAACTCTAAATCAACACGGTTTGTGCTAGCTTCTTGAAACTTGACACAATACAGTAGTTCTACCTTCTATCTCTAAGGTTTGCTTCCTCTTGATGTAGCCTAAAGCAGGGACTGGCGAATAACACTTATACTGAAAGGGGTTGCCAAACTTCCAAAAACTAGAGTCTAATGAAATCTCAACATATATTTTTTCTTCCAATCTTCATGATACTCTCAAGTAATGATCAGTACACCAATCCCACTTGGATGCTCAAGTTTCGTTCTACCTTGAAACATTCGTTTGCAGTAACTGTTTGAATTTTTAGGTTTCACTCTGTTTTCTCCTGTATTGACAAATATAGTTCAAACTCTAAATCAAACAAGGTTTGTGCCAGCTTCTTGAAACTTGACAAAATAAAGTAGTTCTACGTTCTATCTCTAAGGTTTGCTTCCTCTTGATGTAGCCTAAAGCAGGGACTGGCGAATAACACTTATATTAAAAGGGGTTGCCAAACTTTCAAAAACTAGAGTCTCCTGAAATCTCAACATATATCTTTTCATCCAATCTTCATGATACTCTCAAGTAAAGATCAGTACACCAATCCCACTTGGATGCTCAAGTTTCGTTCTCCTACCTTGAAGCATTCGTTTGCAGTAACAGTTTGAATTTTTAGGTTTCACTCTGTTTTCTCCTATATTGACAAATATAGTTCAAACTCTAAATCAAACAAGGTTTGTGCTAGCTTCTTGAAACTTGACAAAATAAAGTAGTTCTACGTTCTATCTCTAAGGTTTGCTTCCTCTTGATGTAGCCTAAAGCAGGGACTGGCGAATAACACTTATATTGAAAGGGGTTGAAAACTTCCAAAAACTAGAGTCTCCTGAAATCTCAACATATATTTTTTCATCCAATCTTCAGGATACATTCAGGTAATGATCAGTACACCAATCCCACTAGGATGCCCAAGTTTAGTTCTCCTAGATTGAAGCATTCGTTTGCAGGAACAGTTTGAATTTTTAGGTTTCACTCTGTTTTCTCCTATATTGACAGATGCAGTTAGAACTCTAAATCAAACACGGTTTCTGCTAGCTTCTTGGAACTTGACACAATAAAGTAGTTCTACGTTCTATCCCTAAGGTTTTTTTCCTCTTGATGTAGCCTTAAGCAGAGACTGGCGAATAACACTTTCAATGAAAGCCTTTGTTAAGCTTCCAAAAAACAACCCTCTCCTGAAATCTCAATATATATTTTTTCATCCGACCTTCATGATACATTCAAGTAATAAGCAGTACACCACTCAAACTTGGATGCCCAAGTTTCGTTAGGTTGAAGCATTCGTTTGCAGGAACAGTTTGAATTTTTAGGTTTCACTCTGTTTTCTCCTATATTGAAAGATGCAGTTCGAACTCTAAATCAACACGGTTTGTGCTAGCTTCTTGAAACTTGACACAATACAGTAGTTCTACGTTCTATCTCTAAGGTTTGTTTCGTCTTGATGTAGCCTTAAGCAGAGACTGGAGAATAACTCATTCAATGAAAGGCATTGTTAGGCTGCCAAAAAACTACAGTCTCCTGAAATCACAACATATATTTTTTCTTCCGAACTTCATGATACTTTCAAGTAATGAGCAGTACACCAATCAAACTTGGATGCCCAAGTTTCGTTCTCCTAGGTTGAAGCATTCGTTTGCAGTAACAGTTTGAATTTTTAGGTTTCACTCTGTTTTCTCCTATATTGACAGATGCAGTTCGAACTCTAAATCAAAGACAGTTTGTGCTAGCTTCTTGAAACTTGACAAAAAACAGTAGTTCTATGTTCTATCTCTAAGTTTTGTTTCCTCTTGATGTAGCCTAATGCATCGAGTGCGAATAACACTTATATGGAAAGGGGTTGCCAAACTTCCAAACACTAGAGTCTCCTGAAATCTCAACATATATTTTTTCATCCAATCTTCAGGACACATTCACGTAATGATCAGTACACCAATCCCACTTGGATGCCCAAGTTTAGTTCTCCTAGATTGAAGCATTCGTTTCCAGGAACAGTTTGAATTTTTAGGTTTCACTCTGTTTTCTCCAATATTGACAGATGCAGTTCGAACTCTAAATCAACACGGTTTGTGCTAGCTTCTTGAATCTTGACACAATACAGTAGTTCTACGTTCTTTTTCTAAGGTTTGTTTCCTCTTGATGTAGCCTTAAGCAAAGACTGGCGAATAACTCATTCAATGAAATGCGTTGTTAGGTTGCCAAAAAACTACAGTCTCCTGTAATCTCAACATATATTTTTTCTTCCGACCTTCATGTTTCTTTCAAGTAATGAGCAGTACACCAATCAAACTTGGATGCCCTAGTTTCTTTCTTCTAGGTTGAAGCATTCGTTTGCCAAAACAGTTTGAATTTTTAGGTTTCACTCTGTTTTCTCCTATATTGACAGATGCAGTTCGAACGCTAAATCAACACGGTTTGTGCTAGCTTTTTGAAACTTGACACAATACAGTGGTTCTATGTTCTATCTCTAAGTTTTGTTTCGTCTTGATGTAGCGTAATGCAGGGACTGCGAATAACACTTATATTGAAAAGGGTTGCCAAACTTCCAAAAACTAGAGACTCCTGAAATCTCAACATATATTTTTTCATCCAATCTTCAGGATATATTCACGTAATGATCATACACCAATCCCACTTGGATGCCCAAGTTTAGTTCTCCTAGATTGAAGCATTCGTTTGCAGGAACAGTTTGAATTTTTAGGTTTCACTCTGTTTTCTCCTATATTGACAGATGCAGTTAGAACTCTAAATCAACCACGGTTTCTGCTAGCTTCTTGAAACTTGACACAATAAAGTAGTTCTACGTTCTATCCCTAAGGTTTGTTTCCTCTTGATGTAGCGTTAAGCAGAGACTGGTGAATAACACTTTCAATGAAAGGCGTTGTTAAGCTTCCAAAAAACTACCATCTCCTGAAATCTCAACATTTATTTTTTCATCCGACCTTCATGATACTTTCAAGTAATAAGCAGTACACCATTCAAACTTGGATGCCCACGTTTCGTTCTCCTAGGTTGAAGCATTCGTTTGCAGGAAGAGTTTGAATCTTTAGGTTTCACTCTGTTTTCCCCTATATTGACAGATGCAGTTCGAACTCTAAATCAACACGGTTTCTGCTAGCTTCTTGAAACTTGACACAATACAGTAGTTCTACTTTCTTACTCTAAGTTTTGTTTCCTCTGGATGTAGCCTTAAGCAAAGACTGGCGAATAACTCATTCAATGAAATGCTTTGTTAGGTTGCCAAAAAACTACAGTCTCCTGTAATCTCAACATACATTATTTCTTCCGACCTTCATGATACTTTCAAGTAATGAGCAGTACACCAATCAAACTTGGATGCCCTAGTTTCTTTCTTCTAGGTTGAAGCATTCGTTTGCAATAACAGTTTGAATTTTTAGGTTTCACTCTGTTTTCTCCTATATTGACAGATGCAGTTAGAACTCTAAATCAACACGGTTTGTGCTAGCTTCTTGAAACTTGACACAATACAGTAGTTCTACGTTCTATCTCTAAGTTTTGTTTCGTCTTGATTTAGCGTAATGAAGGGACTGCGAATAACACTTATATGGAAAGGGGTTGCCAAACTTCCAAACACTAGAGTCACCTGCAATCTGAACATATATTTTTTCATCCAATCCTCATGATACATTCACGTAATGATCACTACACCAATTTCACTTGGATGCCCATTTTCAGTTCTCCTAGATTGAAGCATTCGTTTCCAGGAACAGTTTGAATTTTTAGGTTTCACTCTGTTTTCTCCTGTATTGACAAATATAGTTCAAACTCTAAATCAAACAAGGTTTGTGCTAGCTTCTTGAAACTTGACACAATACAGTAGTTCTACGTTCTATCTCTAAGGTTTGCTTCCTCTTGATGTAGCCTAAAGCAGGGACTGGCGAATAACACTTATATTGAAAGGGGTTGCCAAACTTCCAAAAACTAGAGACTCCTGTAATCTCAACATATATTTTTTCATCCAATCTTCAGGATACATTCACGTAATGATCAGTACACCAATCCCACTTGGATGCCCAAGTTTAGTTCTCCTAGATTGAACCATTCTTTTGCAGGAACAGTTTGAATTTTTAGGTTTCACTCTGTTTTCTCCTATATTGACAGATGCAGTTTGAACTCTAAATCAAACACGGTTTGTGCTAGCTTCTTGAAACTTGACACAATACAGTAGTTCTACGTTCTATCTCTAAGTTTTGTTTCCTCTTGATGTAGCCTAATGCAGGGACTGCGAATAACACTTATATGGAAAGGAGTTGCCAAACTTCCAAACACTAGAATCTCCTGAAATCTCAACATATATTTTTTCATCCAATCTTCATGATACATTCACGTAATGATCAGTACACCAATCAACCTTGGATGCCCAAGTTTAGTTCTCCTAGATTGAAGCATTCGTTTCCAGGAACAGTTTGAATTTTTAGGTTTCACTCTGTTTTCTCCTATATTGACAGATGCAGTTCGAACTCTAAATCAACACCGTTTGTGCTAGCTTCTTGAACCCTGACACAATACAGTAGTTCTACGTTCTATCTCTAAGGTTTGTTTCCTCTTGATGCAGCCTTAAGCAAAGAATGGCGAATAACTCATTCAATGAACTGCGTTGTTAGGTTGCCAAAAACTACAGTCTCCTGTAATATCCACATATATTTTTTTTTCGGACCTTCATGATACTTTCACGTAATGAGCAGTACACCAATCAAACATGGATGCCCTAGTTTCGTTCTTCTAGGTTGAAGCATTCGTTTGCACTAACAGTTTGAATTTTTAGGTTTCCCTCTGTTTTCTCCTATATTGACAGATGCAGTTCGAACTCTAAATCAAACACGGTTTGTGCTAGCTTCTTGAAACTTGACACAATACAGTAGTTCTACGTTCTATCTCTAAGGTTTGTTTCGTCTTGATGTAGCCTTAAGCAGAGACAGGAGAATAACTAATTCAATGAAAGGCGTTGTTAGGCTGCCAAAAAACTACAGTCTCCTGAAATCACAACATATATTTTTTCTTCCGACCTTCATGATACTTTCAAGTAGTGAACAGTACACCAATCAAACTTGGATGCCCAAGTTTCATTCTCCTAGGTTGAAGCATTCGTTTGCAGTAACAATTTGAATTTTTAGGATTCACTCTGTTTTCTCCTATATTGACAGATGCAGTTTGAACTCTAAATAAAACACGGTTTGTGCTAGCTTCTTGAAACTTGACAAAATACAGTAGTTCTACGTTCTATCTCTAAGGTTTGTTTCCTCTTGATGTACCCTAATGCAGGGACTGGTGAATAACACTTATATTGAAAGGGGTTGCCAAACTTCCAAAAACTAGAGTCTCCTGAAATCTCAACATATATTTTTTCATCCAATTTGTATGATACTCTCAAGTAATGATCAGTACACCAATCCCTCTTGGATGCTCAAGTTTCGTTCTCTTACCTTGGAGCATTCGTTTGCAGTAACAGTTTGAATTTTTAGGTTTCACTCTGTTTTCTCCTGTATTGACAAATATAGTTCAAACTCTAAATCAAACAAGGTTTGTGCTAGCTTCTTGAAACTTGACAAAATAAAGTAGTTCTACGTTCTATCTCTAAGGTTTGCTTCCTCTTGACGTAGCCTAAAGCAGGGACTGTCGAATAACACTTATATTGAAAGGGGTTGCCAAACTTCCAAAAACTAGAGACTCCTGAAATCTCAACACATATTTTTTCATCCAATCTTCAGGATACATTCACGTAATGATCAGTACACCAATCCCACTTGGATGCCCAAGTTTAGTTCTCCTAGATTGAAGCATTCGTTTGCAGGAACAGTTTGAATTTTTAGGTTTCACTCTGTTTTCTCCTATATTGACAGATGCAGTTCGAACTATAAATCAACACGGTTTGTGCTAGCTCTTGAAACTTGACACAATACAGTAGTTCTACGATCTATCTCTAAGGTTTGTTTCCTCTTGATGTAGCCTTAAGCAAAGACTGGCGAATAACTCATTCAATGAAATGCGTTGTTAGGTTGCCAAAAAACTACAGTCTCCTGTAATCTAAACATATATTTTTTCTTCCGACCTTCATGATACTTTTAAGTAATGAGCAGTACAGCAATCAAACTTGGTTGCCTTAGTTTCGTTCTTCTAGGTTGAAGCATTCGTTTGCAGTAACGGTTTGAATTTTTAGGTTTCACTCTGTTTTCTCCAATATTGAGAGATGCTGTTAGAACTCTAAATCAAACACGGTTTGTGCTAGCTTCTTGAAACTTGACACAATACAGTAGTTCTACGTTCTATCTCTAAGGTTTGTTTCCTCTTGATGTAGCCTAATGCAGGGACTGGCGAATAACACTTATATTGAAATGGGTTGCCAAATTTCCAAAAACTAGAGTCTCCTGAAATCTCAACATATATTTTTTCATCCAATCTTCATGATACTCTCAAATAATGATCAGTACACCAATCCCACTTGGATGCTCAAGTTTCGTTCAACTACCTTGAAGCATTCGTTTGCAGTAACAGTTTGAATTTTTAAGTTTCACTCTGTTTTCTCCTATATTGACAGATGCAGTTCGAACTCTAAATCAAACACAGTTTGTGCTAGCTTCTTGAACCTTGACAGAATACAGTAGTTCTACGTTCTATCTCTAAGGTTTGTTTCCTCTTGATGTAGCCTTAAGCAAAGACTGGTGAAGAACTCATTCAATGAAAGGCGTTGTTAAGCTTCCAAAAAACTAACATCTTCTGAAATCTCAACATATATTTTTTCATCCGACCTTCATGATACTTTCAAGTAATAAGCAGTACACCACTCAAACTTGGATGGCCAAGTTTCGTTCTTTTAGGTTGAAGCATTCGCTTGCAGGAACAGTTTGAATTTTTAGGTTTCACTCTGTTTTCTCCTATATTGACAGATGCAGTTCGAACTCTAAATCAAACACGGTTTGTGCTACCTTCTTGAAACTTGACACAATACAGTAGTTCTACGTTCTATCTCTAAGGTTTGTTTCGTCTTGATGTAGCCTTAAGCAGAGACTGGAGAATAACTCATTCAATGAAAGGCGTGGTTAGGCTGCCAAAAAACTACAGTCTCCTGAAATCACAACATATATTTTTTTTTCCGACCTTCATGATACTTTCAAGTAGTGAACAGTACACCAATCAAACTTGGATGCCCAAGTTTCGTTCTCCTACATTGAAGCATTCGTTTGCAGTAACAGTTTGAATTTTTAGGATTCCCTCTGTTTTCTCCTATATTGACAGATGCAGTTCGAACTCTAAATAAAACACGGTTTGTGCTAGCTTCTTGAAACTTGACAAAATACAGTAGTTCTACGTTCTATCTCTAAGGTTTGTTTCCTCTTGATGTACCCTAATGCAGGGACTGGTGAATAACACTTATATTGAAAGGGGTTGCCAAACTTCCAAAAACTAGAGTCTCCTGAAATCTCAACATATATTTTTTCATCCAATGTTCATGATACTCTCAAGTAATGATCAGTACACCAATCCCACTTTAATGTTCAAGTTTCGTTCTCCTACCTTGAAGCATTCGTTTGCAGTAACAGTTTGAATTTTTAGGTTTCACTCTGTTTATTCCTGTATTGACAAATATAGTTCAAACTCTAATTCAAACAAGGTTTGTGCTAGCTTCTTGAAACTTGACAAAATAAAGTAGTTCTACGTTCTATCTCTAAGGTTTGTTTCCTCTTTATGTAGCCTTAAGCAGAGACTGGCGAATAACACTTTCAATGAAAGGCGTTATTAAGCTTCCAAAAAACTAAAATCTCCTGAAATCTCAACATATATTTTTTCATCCGACCTTCATGATACTTTCAAGTAATATGCAGTACTCCACTCAAACTTGGATGCTCAAGTTTCGTTCTCCTACCTTGAAGCATTCGTTTGCAGTAACAGTTTGAATTTTTAGGTTTCACTCTGTTTTCTCCTATATTGACAGATGCAGTTTGAACTCTAAATCAAACACAGTTTGTGCTAGCTTCTTGAAACTTGACAAAATAAAGTAGTTCTACGTTCTATCTCTAAGGTTTGTTTCCTCTTGATGTAGCCTTAAGCAAAGACTGGCGAATAACTCATTCAATGAAATGCGTTGTTAGGTTGCCAAAAAAATACAGTCTCCTGTAATCTCAACATATATTTTTTCTTCCGACCTTCATGATACTTTTAAGTAATGAGCAGTACAGCAATCAAACTTGGATGCCTTAGTGTCGTTCTTCTAGGTTGAAGCATTCGTTTGCAGTAACAGTTTGAATTTTTAGGTTTCACTCTGTTTTCTCCTATATTGACAGATGCAGTTAGAACTCAAAATCACACACAGTTTGTGCTAGCTTCTTGAAACTTGACACAATACAGTAGTTCTACGTTCTATCTCTAAGGTTTGTTTCCTCTTGATGTAGCCTAATGCAGGGACTGGCGATTAACACTTATATTGAAGGGGTTGCCAAACTTCCAAAAACTAGAGTCTCCTGAAATCTCAACATATATTTTTTCATCCAATATTCAGGATACATTCACGTAATGATCAGTACACCAATCCCACTTGGATGCCCAAGTTTAGTTCTCCTAGATTGAAGCATTCGTTTGCAGGAACAGTTTGAATTTTTAGGTTTCACTCTGTTTTCTCCTATATTGACAGATGCAGTTCGAACTATAAATCAAACACGGTTTCTGCTAGCTTCTTGAAACTTGACACAATACAGTAGTTCTACGTTCTATCTCTAAGTTTTGTTTCCTCTTGATGTAGCCTAATGCAGGGACTGCGAATAACACTTATATGGAAAAGAGTTGCCAAACTTCCAAACACTAGAATCTCCTCAATTCTCAACATATATTTTTTCATCCAATCTTCATGATACATTCACGTAATGATCAGTACACCAATCAACCTTGGATGCCCAAGTTTAGTTCTCCTAGATTGAACCATTCGTTTCCAGGAACAGTTTGAATTTTTAGGTTTCACTCTGTTTTCTCCTATATTGACAGATGCAGTTCGAACTCTAAATCAACACGGTTTGTGCTAGCTTCTTGAAAGTTGCCACAATACAGTAGTTCTATGTTCTATCTCTAAGGTTTGTTTCCTCTTGATGTAGCCTTAAGCAAAGACTGGCGAATAACTCATTCAATGAACTGCGTTGTTAGGTTGCCAAAAACTACAGTCTCCTGTAATCTCAACATATATTTTTTCTTCGGATCTTCATGATACTTTCAAGTAATGAGCAGTACACCAATCAAACTTGGATGCCCTAGTTTCGTTCTTCTAGGTTGAAACATTCGTTTGCAGTAACAGTTTGAATTTTTAGGTTTCCCTCTGTTTTCTCCTATATTGACAGATGCAGTTCGAACTCTAAACCAAACACGGTTTTTGCTAGCTTCATGAAACTTGACACAATACAGTAGTTCTACCTTCTATCTCTAAGGTTTGTTTCCTCTTGATGTAGCCTTAAGCAAAGACTGGTGAAGAACTCATTCAATGAAAGGCGTTGTTAAGCTTCCAAAAAACTACCATCTCCTGAAATCTCAACATATATTTTTTCATCCGACCTTCATGATACTTTCAAGTAATAAGCAGTACACCACTCAAACTTGGATGCCCAAGTTTCGTTCTTTTATGTTGAAGCATTCGCTTTCAGGAACAGTTTGAATTTTTAGGTTTCACTCTGTTTTCTCCTATATTGACAGATGCAGTTCGAACTCTAAATCAAACACGGTTTGTGCTACCTTCTTGAAACTTGACACAATACAGTAGTTCTACGTTCTATCTCTAAGGTTTGTTTCGTCTTGATGTAGCCTTAAGCAGAGACTGGAGAATAACTCATTCAATGAAAGGCGTTGTTAGGCTGCCAAAAAACTACAGTCTCCTGAAATCACAACATATATTTTTTCTTCCGACCTTCATGATACTTTCAAGTAGTGAACAGTACACCAATCAAACTTGGATGCCCAAGTTTCGTTCTCCTAGGTTGAAGCATTAGTTTGCAGTAACAGTTTGAATTTTTAGGATTCACTCTGTTTTCTCCTATATTGACAGATGCAGTTCGAACTCTAAATAAAACACGGTTTGTGCTAGCTTCTTGAAACTTGACAAAATACAGTAGTTCTACGTTCTATTTCTAAGGTTTGTTTCCTCTTGATGTAGCCTAATGCAGGGACTGATGAATAACACTTATATTGAAAGGGGTTGCCAAACTTCCAAAAACTAGAGTCTCCTGAAATCTCAACATATATTTTTTCATCCAATATTCATGATACTCTCAAGTAATGATCAGTACACCAATCCCACTTGGATGCTCAAGTTTCGTTCAACTACCTTGAAGCATTCGTTTGCAGTAACAGTTTGAATTTTTGGGTTTCACTCTGTTTTCTCCTATATTGACAGATGCAGTTAGAACTCAAAATCACACATGGTTTGTGCTAGCTTCTTGAAACTTGACACAATACAGTAGTTCTACGTTCTATCCCTAAGGTTTGTTTCCTCTTGATGTAGCCGAATGCAGGGACTGGCGAATAACACTTATATTGAAAGGTGTTGCCAAACTTCCAAAAACTAGAGTCTCCTGAAATCTCAACATATATTTTTTCATCCAATCTTCATGATACTCTCAAGTAATGATCAGTACACCAATCCCACTTGGATGCTCAAGTTTCGTTCTTTTACCTTGAAGCATTCATTTGAAGTAACAGTTTGAATTTTTAGGTTTCACTCTGTTTACTCCTGTATTGACAAATATAGTTCAAACTCTAAATCAACACGGTTTGTGCTAGCTTCTTGAAACTTGACAAAATAAAGTAGTTCTACGTTCTATCTCTAAGGTTTGTTTCCTCTTGATGTAGCCTTAAGCAAAGACTGGCGAATAACTCATTCAATGAAATGCGGTGTTAGGTTGCCAAAAAAATACAGTCTCCTGTAATCTCAACATATATTTTTTCTTCCGACCTTCATGATACTTTTAAGTAATGAGCAGTACAGCAATCAAACTTGGATGCCTTAGTTTCGTTCTTCTAGGTTGAAGCATTCGTTTGCAGTAACAATTTGAATTTTTAGGTTTCACTCTGTTTTCTCCTATATTGACAGATGCAGTTAGAACTCAAAATCACACACGGTTTGTGCTAGCTTCTTGAAACTTGACACAATACAGTAGTTCTACGTTCTATCTCTAAGGTTTGTTTTCTCTTGATGTAGCCTAATGCAGGGACTGGCAAATAACAATTATATTGAAATGGGTTGCCAAACTTCCAAAAACTAGTGTCTCCTAAAATCTCAACATATATTTTTTCATCCAATCTTCATGATACTCTCAAGTAATGATCAGTACACCAATCCCACTTGGATGATCAAGTTTCGTTCTCCTACCTTGAAGCATTCGTTTGCAGTAAGAGTTTGAATTTTTAGGTTTCACTCTGTTTTCTCGTATATTGACAAATATAGTTCAAACTCTAAATCAAACAAGGATTGTGCTAGCTTCTTGATACTTGACAAAATAATGTAGTTCTACGTTCTATCTCTAAGGTTTGTTTCCTCTTGATGTAGCCTAAAGCAGGGACTGGCGAATAACACTTATATTGAAAGGGGTTGCCAAACTTCCAAAAACTAGAGTCTCCTGAAATCTCAACATATATTTTTTCATCCAATCTTCATGGTACTCTCAAGTAATGATCAGTACAAAAATCCCACTTGGATGCTCAAGTTTCGTTCTCCTAACTTGAAGCATTCGTTTGCAGTAACAGATTGAATTTTTAGGTTTCACTCTGTTTCCTCCTATATTGACAAATATAGTTCAAACTCTAAATCCAACAAGGTTTTTGCTAGCTTCTTGAAACTTGACACAATACAGTAGTTCTACGTTCTATCTCTAAGTTTTGTTTCCTTTTGATGTAGCCTAATGCAGGGACTGCGAATAACACTTATATGGAAAGGAGGTGCCAAACTTCCAAACACTAGAATCTCCTGAAATCTCAACATATATTTTTTCATCCAATCTTCATGATACATTCACGTAATGATCAGTACTCCAATCAACCTTGGATGCCCAAGTTTATTTCTCCTAGATTGAAGCATTCGTTTCCAGGAACAGTTTGAATTTTTAGGTTTCACTCTGTTTTCTCGTATATTGACAGATGCAGTTCGAATTCTAAATCAACACGGTTTGTGCTAGCTTCTTGAACTTGACACAATACAGTAGTTCTAAGTTCTATCTCTAAGGTTTGTTTCCTCTTGATGTAGCCTTAAGCAAAGACTGCTGAATAACTCATTCAATGAAAGGCGTTGTTAGGTTGCCAAAAAACTGCAGTCTCCTGTAATGTCAACATATATTTTTTCTTCCGAACTTCATGATACTTTCAAGTAATGAGCAGTACACCAATCAAACTTTGATGCCCAAGTTTTGCTCCCCTAGGTTGAAGCATTCGTTTGCAGGAACAGTTTAAATTTTAGGTTTCACTCTGTTTTCTCCTTTATTGACAGATGCAGTTCGAACTCTAAATCAAACACGGTTTGTGCTAGCTTCTTGAAACTTGACACAATACAGTAGTTCTACGTTCCTATCCCTAAGGTTTGTTTCCTCTTGATGTAGCCTAATGCAGGGACTGGTGAATAACACTTATATTGAAAGGGGTCTCCAAACTTCCAAAAACTAGAGTCTCCTGAAATCTCAACATATATTTTTCCATCCAATCTTCATGATACTCTCAAGTAATGATCAGTACACCAATCCAACTTGGATGCTCAAGTTTCGTTCTCCTACCTTGAAGCATTCGTTTGCAGTAACAGTTTGAATTTTTAGGTTTCACTCTGTTTTCTCCTATATTGACAAATATAGTTCAAACTCTAAATCAAACAAGGTTTGTGCTAGCTTCTTGAAACTTGAAAAAATAAAGTAGTTCTACGTTCTATCTCTAAGGTTTGCTTCCTCTTGATGTAGCCTAAAGCAGGGACTGGCGAATAACACTTATATTGAAAGGGGTTGCCAAACTTCCAAAAACTAGAGTCTACTGAAATCTCAACATATATTTTTTCATCCAATCTTCATGATACATTCACGTAATGATCAGTACACCAATCCCACTTGGATGCCCAAGTTTAGTTCTCCTAGATTGAAGCATTCATTTGCAGGAACAGTTTGAATTTTTAGGTTTCACTCTGTTTTCTCCTATATTGACAGATGCAGTTCGAACTCTAAATCAAACACAGTTTGTGCTAGCTTCTTGAAACTTGACACAATACAGTAGTTCTACGTTCTATCTCTAAGTTTTGTTTCCTCTTGATGTAGCCTTAAGCAAAGACTGGCGAATATCTCATTCAATGAAATACGTTGTTAGGTTGAAAAAAAATAACAGTCTGCTGTAAAACCAACATATATTTTTTCTTCCGACCTTCATGATACTTTCAAGTAAAGAGCAGTACACCAATCAAACTTGGATACCCTAGTTTCGTTCTTCTACATTGAAGCATTCGTTTGCAGTAACAGTTTGAATTTTTAGGTTTCACTCTGTTTTCTCCTATATTGACAGATGCAGTTCGAACTCTAAATCAACACGGTTTGTGCTAGCTTCTTGAACTTGACACAATACAGTAGTTCTACGTTCTATCTCTAAGGTTTGTTTCCTCTTGATGTAGCCTTAAGCAAAGACTGGTGAATAACTCATTCAATGAAAGGCGTTGTTAGGTAACCAAAAAACTACAGTCTCCTGTAATCTCAACATATATTTTTTTCTTCCTACATTCATGATACTTTCAAGTAACGAGCAGTACACCAATCAAACTTGGATGCCCAAGTTTTGCTCCCCTAGGTTGAAGCATTCGTTTGCAGGAACAGTTTGAATTTTTAGGTTTCACTCTGTTTTCTCCTATATTGACAGATGCAGTACGAACTCTAAATCAAACACGGTTTCTGCTAGCTTCTTGAAACTTGACACAATACTGTAGTTCTACGTTCTATCTCTAAGGTTTGTCTCCTCTTGATGTAGCCTAATGCAGGGACTGGCGAATAACACTTATATTGAAATGGGTTGCCAAACTACCAAAAACTAGAGTCTCCTGAAATCTCAACATATATTTTTTCATCCAATCTTCATGATACTCTTAAGTAATGGTCAGTACACCAATCCCACTTGGATGCTCAAGTTTCGTTCTCCTACCTTGAAGCATTCGTTTGCAGTAACAGTTTGAATTTTTAGGTTTCACTCTGTTTTCTCCTATATTGACAAATATAGTTCAAAATCTAAATCAAACAAGGTTTGTGCTAGCTTCTTGAAACTTGACAAAATAAAGTAGTTCTACGTTCTATCTCTAAGGTTTGCTTCCTCTTGATGTAGCCTAAAGCAGGGACTGGCGAATAACACTTATATTGAAAGGGGTTGCCACACTTCCAAACACTAGAGTCTCCTGAAATCTCAACACATATTTTTTCATCCAATCTTCATGATATATTCACATAATGATCAGTACATCATTCCCACTTGGATGCCCAAGTTTAGTTCTCCTAGATTGAAGCATTCGTTTGCAGGAACAGTTTGAATTTTTAGGTTTCACTCTGTTTTCTCCTATATTGACAGATGCAGTTAGAACTCTAAATCAAACATGGTTTGTGCTACCTTCTTGAAACTTGACACAATACAGTAGTTCTACGTTCTATCCCTAAGGTTTTTTTCCTCTTGATGTAGCCTTAAGCAGAGACTGGCGTATAACACTTTCAATGAAAGGCGTTGTTAAGCTTCCAAAAAATTACAGTCTCCTGAAATCTCAACATATATTTTTTTATCCGACCTTCATGATACTTTCAAGTAATAAGCAGTACACCACTCAAACTTGGATGCCCAAGATTCGTTCTCCTAGGTTGAAGCATCATTTGCAGGAACAGTTTGAATTTTTAGGTTTCACTCTGTTTTCTCCTATATTGACAGATGCAGTTCGAACTCTAATTCAAACACAGTTTGTGCAAGCTTCTTGAAACTTGACACAATACAGTAGTTCTACGTTCTATCTCTAAGGTTTGTTTCCTCTTGATGTAGCCAAATGCAGGGACTGCGAATAACACTTATATGGAAAGGGGTTGCCAAACTTCCAAACACTAGAGTCTCCTGAAATCTCAACATATATTTTTTCATCCAATCTTCATGATACATTCACGTAATGATCAGTACTCCAATCCCACTTGGATGCCCAAGTTTATTTCTCCTAGATTGAAGCATTCGTTTCCAGGAACAGTTTGAATTTTTAGGTTTCACTCTGTTTTCTCGTATATTGACAGATGCAGTTCGAATTCTAAATCAACACGGTTTGTGCTAGCTTCTTGAACTTGACACAATACAGTAGTTCTAAGTTCTATCTCTAAGGTTTGTTTCCTCTTGATGTAGCCTTAAGCAAAGACTGCTGAATAACTCATTCAATGAAATGCGTTGTTAGGTTGCCAATAAACTACAGTCTGCTGTAATCTCAACATATATTTTTTCTTCCGACCTTCATGATACTATCAAGTAATGAGCAGTACACCAATCAAACTTGGATGCCCTAGTTTCGTTCTTCTAGGTTGAAGCATTCGTTTGCAGTAACAGTTTGATTTTTTAGGTTTCACTCTGTTTTCTCCTATATTGACAGATGCAGTTCGAACTATAAATCAACACGGTTTGTGCTAGCTTCTTCAAACTTGACACAATACAGTAGTTCTACATTCTATCTCTAAGGTTTGTTTCCTCTTGATGTAGCCTTAAGCAAAGACTGGTGAATAACTCATTCAATGAACGGCGTTGTTAGGTTGCCAAAAAACTGCAGTCTCCTGTAATGTCAACATATATTTTTTCTTTCGAACTTTGATACTTTCAAGTAATGAGCAGTACACCAATCAAACTTGGATGCCCAAGTTTTGTTCTCCTAGGTTGAAGCATTCGTTTGCAGTCACAGTTTGAATTTTTAGGTTTCACTCTGTTTTCTCCTATATTGACAGATGCAGTTCAAACTCTAAATCAAACAAGGTTTCTGCTAGCTTCTTGTAACTTTACACAATACAATAGTTCTACGTTCTATCACTAAGGTTTGTTTCCTCTTGATGTAGCCTAATGCAGAGACTGGCGAATAATACTTATATTGAAAGGGGTTGCCAAACTTCCAAAAACTAGAGTCTCCTGAAATCTCAACATATATTTTTTCATCCAATCTTCATGGTACTCTCAAGTAATGAGCAGTAAAAAATCCCACTTGGATGCTCAAGTTTCTTTCTCCTAACTTGAAGCATTCGTTTGCAGTAACAGTTTGAATTTTTAGGTTTCACTCTGTTTTCTCCTGTATTGACAAATATAGTTCAAACTCTAAATCCAACAAGGTTTGTGCTATCTTCTTGAAACTTAACACAATACAGTAGTTCTACGTTCTGTATCTAAGTTCTGTTTCCTCTTGATGTAGCCTAATGCAGGGACTATGAATAACACTTATAAGGAAAGGGGTTGCCAAATTTCCAAAAACTAGAGTCTCCTGAAATCGCAACATATATTTTTTCATCAAATGTTTATGATACTCTCAGGTAATGTTCAGTACACCAATCCCACTTGGATGCTCAAGTTTAGTTCTCCTAGATTGAAGCATTCGTTTGCAGTAACAGTTTGAATTTTTAGGTTTCACTCTGTTTTCTCCTATATTGACAGATGCAGTTCGAACTCTAAATCAACACGATTTGTGCTAGCTTCTTCAAACTTCACACAATACAATAGTTCTACGTTCTATCTCTAAGGATTGTTTCCTCTTGATGTAGCCTTAAGCAGAGACTGGTGAATAACTCATTCAATGAAAGGCGTTGTTAGGTTGCCAAAAAACTACAGTCTCCTGTAATCTCAACATATATTTTTTCTTCCGAACTTCATGATACTTTCAAGTAATGAGCAGTTCACCAATCAAACTTGGATACCCTAGATTCGTTCTTCTACGTTGAAGCATTCGTTTGCAGTAACAGTTTGAATTTTTAGGTTTCACTCTGTTTTCTCCTATATTGACAGATGCAGTTCGAACTCTAATCAACAAGGTTAGTGCTAGCTTCTTGAACTTGAAACAATACAGTAGTTCTACGTTCTATCTCTAAGGTTTGTTTCCTCTTGATGTAGCCTTAAGCAAAGACTGGTGAATAACTCATTCAATGAAAGGCGTTGTTAGGTTGCCAAAAAACTACAGTCTCCTGTAATCTCAACATATATTTTTTCTTCCTACCTTCATGATACTTTCAAGTAACGAGCAGTACACCAATCAAACTTCAATGCCCAAGTTTTGCTCTCCTAGGTTGAAGCATTCGTTTGCAGTAACAGTTTGAATTTTTAGGTTTCACTCTGTTTTCTCCTATATTGACAGATGCAGTTCGAACTCTAAATCAACACAGTTTCTGCTAGCTTCTTGAAACTTGACACAATACAGTAGTTCTTCGTTCTATCTCTAAGTTTTTTTTCCTCTTGATGTAGCCTAATGCAGGGACTGCGAATAACACTTATATGGAAAGGGGTTGCCAAACTTCCAAACACTAGAGTCTCCTGAAATCTCAACATATATTTTTTCATCCAATCTTCATGATATATTCACGTAATGATCAGTACACCAATCCCACTTGGATGCCCAAGTTTAGTTCTCCTAGATTGAAGCATTCATTTCCAGGAACAGTTTGAATTTTTAGGTTTCACTCTGTTTTCTCCTATATTGACAGATGCAGTACGAACTCTAAATCAACACGGTTTGTGCTAGCTTCTTGAAACTTGACACAATACAGTAGTTCTATGTTCTATCTCTAAGGTTTCTTTCCTCTTGATGTAGCCTTAAGCAAAGACTGGCGAATAACTCATTCAATGAAATGCGTTGTTAGGTTGCCAAAAAACTACAGTCTCCTGTAATCTCAACATATGTTTTTTCTTCCGACCTTCATGATACTTTCAAGTAATGAGCAGTACACCAATCAAACTTGGATGCCCTAGTTTGGTTCTTCTAGGATGAAGCATTCGTTTGCAGTAACAGTTTGAATTTTTAGGTTTCACTCTGTTTTCCCCTATTTTGACAGATGCAGTTCGAACTCTAAATCAACATGGTTTGTGCTAGCTTTTTGAAACTTGACACAATACAGTAGTTCTACGTTCTATCTCTAAGGTTTGTTTCGTCTTGATGTAGCCTTAAGCAGAGACTGGAGAATAACTCATTCAATGAAAGGCGTTGTTAGGCTGCCAAAAAACTACAGTCTCCTGAAATCACAACATATATTTTTTCTTCCGCCCTTCATGATACTTTCAACTACTGAGCAGTACACCAATCAAACTTGGATGCCCAAGTTTCGTTCTCCTAGGTTGAAGCATTCGTTTGCAGTAACAGTTTGAATTTTTAGGTTTCACTCTGTTTTCTCCTATATTGACAGATGCAGTTCGAACTCTAAATCAACACAGTTTGTGCTAGCTTCTTGAAACTTGACACAATACAGTAGTTCTACGTTCTATCTCTAAGTTTTGTTTCCTCTTGATGTAGCCTAATGCAGGGACTGCGAATAACACTTATATGGAAAGGGGTTGCAAAAGTTCCAAATACTAGAGTCTCCTGAAATCTCAACATATATTTTTTCATCAAATCTTCATGATACATTCACGTAATGATCAGTACAGCAATCCCACTTGGATGCCCAAGTTTAGTTCTCCTAGATTGAAGCATTCGTTTCCAAGAATAGTTTGAATTTTTAGGTTCACTCTGTTTTCTCCTATATTGACAGATGGAGTTCGAACTCTAAATCAAGAAGGTTTGTGCTAGCTTCTTGAAACTTGACACAATACAGTAGTTCTACGTTCTATCTCTAAGGTTTGTTTCCTCTTGATGTAGGCTTATGCAAAAACTGGCGAATAACTCATTCAATGAAATGCGTTGTTAGGCTGCCAAAAAACAACATTCTCCTGAAATCACAACATATATTTTTTCTTCCGACCTTCATGATACTTTCAAGTAATGAGCAGTACACCAATCAAACTTGGATGCCCTAGTTTCATTCTTCTAGGTTGAAGCATTTGTTTGCAGTAACAGTTTGAAGTTTTAGGTTTCACTCTGTTTTCTCCTATAATGACAGATGCAGTTCGAACTCTAAATCAACACGGTTTGTGCTAGCTTCTTGAAACTTGACACAATATAGTAGTTCTACGTTGTATCTCTAAGGTTTGTCTTCTCTTGATGTAGTCTTAAGCAAAGACTGGTGAATAACTCATTCAATAAAAGGCATTGTTAGGCTGCCAAAAAACTACAGTCTCCTGTAATCTCAACGTATATTTTTTCTTCAGAACTTCATGATACTTTCAAGTAATGAGAAGTACACCAATCAAACTTGGATGCCCAAGTTTCGTTCTCCTAGGTTGAAGCATTCGTTTGCAGTAACAGTTTGAATTTTTATGTTTCACTCTGTTTTCTCCTATATTGACAGATGCAGTTCGAACTCTATATGAAACACAGTTTGTGCTAGCTTCTTGAAACTTGACACAATACAGTAGTTCTACGTTCTATCTCTATGTTATGTTTCCTCTTGATGTAGCCTAATGCAGGGACTGCGAATAACACGTATATGGAAAGGGGTTGCCAAACTTCCAAACACTAGAGACTCCTGAAATCTCAACATATATTTTTTCATCAAATCTTCATGATGCATTCACGTAATGATCAGTACAGCAATCCCACTTGGATGCCCAAGTTTAGTTCTCCTAGAGTGAAGCATTCGTTTCCAGGAATAGTTTGAATTTTTAGGTTCACTCTGTTTTCTCCTATATTGACAGATGGAGCTCGAACTCTAAATGAACACGGCTTGTACTAGCTTCTTGAATCTTGAAACAATACAGTAGTTCTACGTTCTATCTCTAAGGTTTGTTTCCTCTTGATGTAGCCTTAAGCAAAAACTGGCGAATAACTCATTCAATGAAATGCATTGTTAGGCTGCCAAAAAAATACAGTCTCCTGAAATCACAACATATATTTTTTCTTCCGACCTTCATGATACTTTCAAGTAATGAGCAGTACACCAATCAAACTTCGATGCCCTAGTTTCGTTCTTCTAGGTTGAAACATTCGTTTGCAGTAACAGTTTGAATTTTTAGGTTTCACTCTGTTTTCTCCTATATTGACAGATGCAGTTCGAACTCTAAATCAACACGGTTTGTGCTAGCTTCTTGAAACTTGACACAATATATTAGTTCTACGTTCTATCTCTAAGGTTTGTTTTCTCTTGATGTAGTCTTAAGCAGATACTGGTGAATAACTCATTCAATGAAAGGCGTTTTTAGGTTGGAAAAAAACTGCAGTCTCTTGTAATCTCAAAATATATTTTTTCTTTCGACCTTCATGATACTTTCAAGTAATGAGCAGTACACCAATCAAACTTGGATGCCCAAGTTTTGTTCTCCTAGGTTGAAGTATTCGTTTGCAGTAACAGTTTGAATTATTATGTTTCACTCTGTTTTCTCCTATATTGACAGATGCAGTTCGAACTCTATATGAAACACAGTTTGTGCTAGCTTCTTGAAACTTGACACAATACAGTAGTTCTACGTTCTATCTCTAAGTTTTGTTTCCTCTTGATGTAGCCTAATGCAGTGACTGCGAATAACACTTATATGGAAAGGGGTTGCCAAACTTCCAAACACTAGAGTCTCCTGAAATCTCAACATATATTTTTTCATCCAATCTTCATGATACATTCACGTAATGATCAGTACACCAATCCCACTTGGATGCCCAGGTTTAGTTCTCCTAGATTGAAGAATTCGTTTCCAGGAACAGTTTGAATTTTTAGGTTTCACTCTGTTTTCTCCTATATTGACAGATGCAGTACGAACTCTAAATCAACACGGTTTGTGGTAGCTTCTTGAAACTTGACACAATACAGTAGTTCTACGTTCTATCTCTAAGGTTTGTTTCGTCTTGATGTAGCCTTAAGCAAAGACTGGCGAATAACTCATTCAATGAAATGCGTTGTTAGGTTGCCAAAAAACTACAGTCTCCTGTAATCTCAACATATATTTTTTCTTCCGACCTTCATGATACTTTCAAGTAATGAGCAGTACACCAATCAAACTTGGTTGCCCTAGTTTCGTTCTTCTAGGTTGAAGCATTTGTTTGCAGTAACAGTTTGAATTTTTAGGTTTCACTCTGTTTTCTCCTATAATGACAGATGCAGTTCGAACTCTAAATCAAACACAGTTTGTGCTAGCTTCTTGAAACTTGACACAATACAGTAGTTCTACGTTCTATCTCTAAGTTTTGTTTCCTCTTGATGTAGCCTAATGCAGGGACTGCGAATAACACATATATGGAAAGGGGTTGAAAAACATCCAAACACTAGAGTCTCCTGAAATCTCAAAATATATATTTTCATCAAATCTTCATGATACATTCACGTAATGATCAGTACAGCAATCCCACTTGGATGCCCAAGTTTAGTTCTCCTAGATTGAAGCATTCGTTTCCAGGAATAGTTTGAATTTTTAGGTTCACTCTGTTTTCTCCTATATTGACAGATGGAGCTCGAACTCTAAATCAACACGGCTTGTACTAGCTTCTTAAATCTTGAAACAATACAGTAGTTCTACGTTCTATCTCTAAGGTTTGTTTCCTCTTGATGTAGCCTTAAGCAAAAACTGGCGAATAACTCATTCAATGAAATGCATTGTTAGGCTGCCAAAAAACTACAGTCTCCTTAAATCACAACATATATTTTTTCTTCCGACCTTCATGATACTTTCAAGTAATGAGCAGTACACCAATCAAACTTGGGTGCCCTAGTTTCGTTCTTCTAGGTTGAAGCATTCGTTTGCAGTAACAGTTTGAATTTTTAGGTTTCACTCTGTTTTCTCCTATATTGACAGATGCAGTTCGAACTCTAAATCAACACGGTTTGTGCTAGCTTCTTGAAACTTGACACAATATATTAGTTCTACGTTCTATCTCTAAGGTTTGTTTTCTCTTGATGTAGCCTTAAGCAGATACTGGTGAATAACTCATTCAATGAAAGGCGTTTGTAGGTTGGCAAAAAACTGCAGTCTCCTGTAATCTCAACATATATTTTTTCTTTCGACCTTCATGATACTTTCAAGTAATGAGCAGTACACCAATCAAACTTGGATGCCCAAGTTTTGTTCTCCTAGGTTGAAGCATTCGTTTGCAGTAACAGTTTGAATTATTATGTTTCACTCTGTTTTCTCCTATATTGACAGATGCAGTTCGAACTCTATATGAAACACAGTTTGTGCTAGCTTCTTGAAACATGACACAATACAGTAGTTCTACGTTCTATCTCTAAGTTTTGTTTCCTCTTGATGTAGCCTAATGCAGGGACTGCGAATAACACTTATATGGAAAGGGGTTGCCAAACTTCCAAACACTAGAGTCTCCTGAAATCTCAACATATATTTTTTCATCCAATCTTCATGATACATTCACGTAATGATCAGTACTCCAATCCCACTTGGATGCCCAAGTTTAGTTCTCCTAGATTGAAGCATTCGTTTCCAGGAACAGTTTGAATTTTTAGGTTTAACTCTGTTTTCTCGTATATTGACAGATGAAGTTCGAACTCTAAATCAACACGGTTTGTGCTAGCTTCTTGAAACTTGACACAATACAGTAATTCTACGTTCTATCTCTAAGGTTTGTTTCCTCTTGATGTAGCCTTAAACAAAGTCTGGTGAATAACTCATTCAATGAAAGGCATTGTTAGGTTGCCAAAAAACTACAGTCTCCTGTAATCTCAACATATATTTTTTCTTCCGACCTTCATGATACTTTCAAGTAATGAGCAGTACACCAATCAAACTTGGATGCCCAAGTTTTTTCTCCTAAGTTGAAGCATTCGTTTGCAGTAACAGTTTGAATTTTTAGGTTTCACTCTCTTTTCTCCTATATTGACCAATATAGTTCAAACTCTAAAGCAAACAAGGTTTGTGCTAGCTTCTTGAAACTTGACAAAATAAAGTAGTTCTACGTTCTATCTCTAAGGTTTGCTTCCTCTTGATGTAGCCTAAAGCAGGGTCTGGCGAATAACACTTATATTGAAAGGGGTTGTCATACTTCCAAAAACTAGAGTCTCCTGAAATCTCAACATATATTTTTTCATCCAATCTTCATGATACATTCACGTAATGATCAGTACACCAATCCCACTTGGATGCCCAAGTTTAGTTCTCCTAGATTGAAGCATTCGTTTGCAGTAACAGTTTGAATTTTTAGGTTTCACTCTGTTTTCTCCTATATTGACAGATGCAGTTCGAACTATAAATCAACACGGTTTGTGCTAGCTTCTTGAAACTTGACACAATACAGTAGTTCTACATTCTATCTCTAAGGTTTGTTTCCTTTTGATGTAGCCTTAAGCAAAGACTGGTGAATAACTCATTCAATAAAAGGCGTTGTTAGGTTGACAAAAAACTGCAGTCTCCTGTAATGTCAACATATATTTTTTCTTCCTACCTTCATGATACTTTCAAGTAATGAGCAGTACACCAATCAAACTTGGATTCCCAAATTTTGTTCTCCTAGGTTGAAGCATTCGTTTCCAGGAACAGTTTGAATTTTTAGGTTTCACTCAGTTTTCTCCTATATTGACAGATGCAGTTCAAACTCTAAATCAAACAAGGTTTCTGCTAGCTTCTTGAAAATTGACACAATACAATAATTCTACGTTCTATCTTTAAGGTTTGTTTAATCTTGATGTAGCCTAATGCAGGGACTGGCGAATAATACTTATATTGAAAGGGGTTGCCAAACTTCCAAAAACTAGAGTCTCCTGAAATATCAACATATATTTTTTCATCCAATCTTCATGGTACTCTCAAGTAATGATCAGTACAAAAATCCCACTTGGATGCTCAATTTTCGTTCTCCTAACTTGAAGCATTCGTTTGCAGTAACAGTTTGAATTTTTAGGTTTCACTCTGTTTTCTCCTGTATTGACAAATATAGTTCAAACTCTAAATCCAACAAGGTTTGTGCTAGCTTCTTGAAACTTGACAAAATAAAGTAGTTATACGTTCTATCTCTAAGGGTGCTTCCTCTTGATGTAGCCTAAAGCAGGGACTGGCGAATAACAGTTATATTGAAAGGGGTTGCCAAACTTCCAAAAACTAGAGTCTACTGAAATCTCAACATATATTTTTTCATCCAATCTTCATGATACATTCACGTAATGATCAGTACACCAATCCCACTTGGATGCCCAAGTTTAGTTCTCCTAGGTTGAAGCATTCGTTTGCAGTAACAGTTTGAATTTTTAGGTTTCACTCTGTTTTCTCCTATATTGACCAATATAGTTCAAACTCTAAAGCAAACAAGGTTTGTGCTAGCTTCTTGAAACTTGACGAAATAAAGTAGTTCTACGTTCTATCTCTTATTTTTGCTTCCTATTGATGTAGCCTAAAGCAGGGTCTGGCGAATAACACTTATATTGAAAGGGGTTGTCATACTTCCAAAAACTAGAGTGTCCTGAAATCTCAACATATATTTTTTCATCCAATCTTCATGATACATTCACGTAATGATCAGTACACCAATCCCAATTGGATGCCCAAGTTTAGTTCTCCTAGATTGAAACATTCGTTTGCAGGAACATTTTGAATTTTTAGGTTTCACTCTGTTTTCTCCTATATTGACAGATGCAGTTAGAACTCTAAATCAAACACGGTTTGTGCTAGCTTCTTGAAACTTGACACAATAAAGTAGTTCTACGTTCTATCCCTAAGGTTTATTTCCTCTTGATGTAGCCTTAAGCAGAGACTGGCGAATAACACTTTCAATGAAAGGCATTGTTAAGCTTCCTAAAATCTACGATCTCCTGAAATCTCAACATATATTTTTTCAACCGACTTTCATGATTCTTTCAAGTAATAAGCAGTACACCACTCAAACTTGGATGCCCAAGTTTCGTTCTCCTAGTTTGAAGCATCGTTTGCAGGAACAGTTTGAATTTTTAGTTTTCACTCTGTTTTCTCCTATATTGACAGATGCAGTTCGAACTCTAAATCAAACACGGTTTCTGCTAGCTTCTTGAAACTTGACAAAATACAGTAGTTCTACGTTCTATCCCTAAGGTTTGTTTCCTCTTGATGTAGCCTAATGCAGGGACTGGCGAATAACATTTATATTGAAAGGGGTCTCCAAATTCCAAAAACAAGAGTCTCCTGAAATCTCAACATATATTTTTCCATCCAATCTTCATGATACTCTCAAGTAATGATCAGTACATCAATCCCACTTGGATGCTCAAGTTTCGTTCTTCTACCTTGAAGCATTCGTTTGCAGTAACAGTTTGAATTTTTAGGTTTCACTCTTTTTTCTCCTATATTGACAAATATAGTTCAAACTCTAAATCAAACAAGGTTTGTGCTAGCTTCTTGAAACTTGACAAAATAAAGTAGTTCTACGTTCTATCTCTAAGGTTTGCTTCCTCTTGATGTAGCCTAAAGCAGGGACTGGCGAATAACACTTATATTGAAAGGGGTTGCCAAACTTCCAAAAACTAGAGTCTTCTGAAATCTCAACATATATTTTTTCATCCAATCTTCATGATACATTCACGTAATGATCAGTACACCAATCCCACTTGGATGCCCAAGTTTAGTTCTCCTAGATTGAAGCATTCGTTTGCAGGAACAGTTTGAATTTTTAGGTTTCACTCTGTTTTCTCCTATATTGACAGATGCAGTTCGAACTCTAAATCAAACATGGTTTGTGCTAGCTTCTTGAAACTTGACACAATACAGTAGTTCTACGTTCTATCTCTAAGGATTGTTTCCTCTTGATGTAGGCTTAAGCAAAGACTGCTGAATAACTCATTCAATGAAATGCGTTGTGAGGATGCCAATAAACTACAGACTGCTGTAATCTCAACATATATTTTTTTCTTCTGACCTTCATGATACTATCAAGTAATGATCAGTACACCAATCAAACTTGGATGCTCTAGTTTCGTTCTTCTAGGTTGAAGCATTCGTTTGCAGTAACAGTTTGAATTTTTAGGTTTCACTCTGTTTTCTCCTATATTGACAGATGCATTTCGAACTATAAATCAACACGGTTTGTGCTAGCTTCTTGAAACTTGACACAATACAGTAGTTCTACGTTCTATCTCTAAGGTTTGTTTCCTCTTGATGTAGCCTTAAGCAAAGACTGGTGAATAACTCATTCAATGAAAGGCGTTGTTAGGTTGCCAAAAAACTGCAGTCTCCTGTAATGTCAACATATATTTTTTCTTCCGACCTTCATGATACTTTCAAGTAATGAGCAGTACACCAATCAAACTTAGATGCCCAAGTTTTGTTCTTCTAGGTTGAAGCATTCGGTTGCAGTCACAGTTTGAATTTTTAGGTTTCACTCTGTTTTCTCCTATATTGACAGATGAAGTTCGAACTCTAAATCAACACGGTTTGTGCTAGCTTCTTGAAACTTGACACAATACAGTAATTCTACGTTCTATCTCTAAGGTTTGTTTCCTCTTGATGTAGCCTTAAACAAAGACTGGTGAATAACTCATTCAATGAAAGGCATTGTTAGGTTGCCAAAAAACTACAGTCTCCTGTAATCTCAACATATATTTTTTCTTCCGACCTTCATGATACTTTCAAGTAATGAGCAGTACACCAATCAAACTTGGATGCCCAAGTTTTGTTCTCCTAAGTTGAAGCATTCGTTTGCAGTAACAGTTTGAATTTTTACGTTTCACTCTGTTTTCTCCTATATTGACCAATATAGTTCAAACTCTAAAGCAAACAAGGTTTGTGCTAGCTTCTTGAAACTTGACAAAATAAAGTAGTTCTACGTTCTATCTCTAAGGTTTGCTTCCTCTTCATGTAGCCTAAAGCAGGGTCTGGCGAATAACACTTATATGGAAAGGGGTTGCCAAACTTCCAAACACTAGAGTCTCCTCAAATCTCAACATATATTTTTTCATCCATTCTTCATGATACATTCACGTAATGATCAGTACAGCAATCCCACTTGGATGCCCAAGTTTAGTTCTCCTAAATTGAAGCATTCGTTTCCAGGAATAGTTTGAATTATTAGGTTCACTCTGTTTTCTCCTATATTGACCGATGGAGTTCGAACTCTAAATCAACACGGTTTGTGCTAGCTTCTTGAAACTTGACACAATACAGTAGTTCTACGTTCTATCTCTAAGGTTTGTTTTCTCTTGATGTAGTCTTAAGCAAAGACTGGTGAATAACTCATTCAATGAAACGCGTTGTTAGGTTGGCAAAAAACTACAGTCCCCTGTAATCTCAACATATATTTTTTCTTTCGACCTTCATGATACTTTCAAGTAATGAGCAGTACACCAATCAAACTTGGATGCCCAAGTTTGTTCTCCTAGGTTGACGCATTCGTTTGCAGTAACAGTTTGAATATTTAGGTTTCACTCTGTTTTCTCCTATATTGACAGATGCAGTTCGAACTCTAAATCAACACGGTTTGTGCTAGCTTCTTGAAACTTGACACAATACAGTAGCTCTACGTTCTATCTCTAAGGTTTGTTTCCTCTAGATGTAGCCTTAAGCAGATACTGGAGAATAACTCATTCAATGAAACGCGTTGTTAGGCTGCCAAAAAACTACAGTCTTCTGTAATCTTAACATATATTTTTTCTTCCGAACTTCATGATACTTTCAAGTAATGAGCAATACACCAATCAAACTTGGATGCCATAGTTTCGTTCTTCTAGGTTGAAGCATTCGTTTGCAGTAACAGTTTGAATTTTTAGGTTTCACTCTGTTTTCTCCTATATTTACAGATGCAGTTCGAACTCTAAATCAACACGGTTTAGCTAGCTTCTTGAAACTTGACACAATACAGTAGTTCTACGTTCTATCTCTAAGGTTTGTTTCCTCTTGATGTAGCCTTAAGCAAAGACTGGCGAATAACTCATTCAATGAAATGCGGTGTTAGGTTGCCAAAAAAATACAGTCTCCTGTAATCTCAACATATATTTTTTCCTCTGACCTTCATGATACTTTCAAGTAATGAGCAGTACACCAATCAAACTTGGATGCCCAAGTTTCGTTCTCCTAGGTTGAAGCATTCGTTTGCAGTAACAGTTTGAATTTTTAGGTTTCACTCTGTTTTCTCCTATATTGACAAATATAGTTCAAACTCTAAAGCAAACAAGGTTTGTGCTAGCTTCTTGAAACTTGACAAAATAAAGTAGTTCTACGTTCTGTCTCTAAGGTTTGCTTCCTCTTCATGTAGCCTAAAGCAGGGACTGGCGAATAACACTTATATTGAAAGGGGTTGCCAAACTTCCAAAAACTAGAATCTCCTGAAATCTCAACATATATTTTTTCATCCAATCTTCAGGATACATTCACGTAATGATCAGTACAACAATCCCACTTGAATGCCAAAGTAGTTCTCCTAGATTGAAGCATTCGTTTGAAGGAACTGCTTGAATTTTCAGGTTTCATTCAGTTTTCTCCTATATTGACAGATGCAGTTCGAACTCTAAATCAACACGGTTTGTGCTAGCTTCTTGAAACTTGACACAATACAGTAGTTCTACGTTCTATCTCTAAGGTTTGTTTCCTCTTGATGTAGCCTTAAGCAGAGACTGGAGAATAACTCATTCAATGAAAGGCGTTGTTAGGCTGCCAAAAAACTACAGTCTCCTGAAATCACAACATATATTTTTTCTTCCGACCTTCATGATACTTTCAACTAATGAGCAGTACACCAATCAACCTGGATGCCCAAGTTTCGTTCTCCTAGGTTGAAGCATTCGTTTGCAGTAACAGTTTGAATTTTTAGGTTTCAATCTGTTTTCTCCTATATTGATAGATGCAGTTCGAACTCTAAATCAACACAGTTTCTGCTAGCTTCTTGAAACTTGACACAATACAGTAGTTCTTCCTTCTATCTCTAAGTTTTTTTTCCTCTTGATGTAGCCTAATGCAGGGACTGCGAATAACACTTATATGGAAATTGGTTGCCAAACTTCCAAACACTAGAGTCTCCTGAAATCTCCACATATATTTTTTCATCCAATCTTCATGATACATTCACGTAATGATCAGTACACCAATCCCACTTGGATGCCCAAGTTTAGTTCTCCTAGATTGAAGCATTCGTTTCCAGGAACAGTTTGAATTTTTAGGTTTCACTCTGTTTTCTCCTATATTGACAGATGCAGTACGAACTCTAAATCAACACGGTTTGTGCTAGCTTCTTGAAACTTGACACAATACAGTAGTTCTATGTTCTATCTCTAAGGTTTCTTTCCTCTTGATGTAGCCTTAAGCAAAGACTGGCGAATAACTCATTCACTGAAATGCGTTGTTAGGTTGCCAAAAAACTACAGTCTCCTGTAATCTCAACATATGTTTTTTCTTCCGACCTTCATGATACTTTCAAGTAATGAGCAGTACACCAATCAAACTTGGATGCCCTAGTTTGGTTCTTCTAGGATGAAGCATTCGTTTGCAGTAACAGTTTGAATTTTTAGGTTTCACTCTGTTTTCCCCTATTTTGACAGATGCAGTTCGAACTCTAAATCAACATGGTTTGTGCTAGCTTTTTGAAACTTGACACAATACAGTAGTTCTACGTTCTATCTCTAAGCTTTGTTTCGTCTTGATGTAGCCTTAAGCAGAGACTGGAGAATAACTCATTCAATGAAAGGCGTTGTTAGGCTGCCAAAAAACTACAGTCTCCTGAAATCACAACATATATTTTTTCTTCCGACCTTCATGATACTTTCAACTACTGAGCAGTACACCAATCAATCTTGGATGCCCAAGTTTCGTTCTCCTAGGTTGAAGCATTCGTTTGCAGTAACAGTTTGAATTTTTAGGTTTCACTCTGTTTTCTCCTATATTGACAGATGCAGTTCGAACTCTAAATCAACACAGTTTGTGCTAGCTTCTTGAAACTTGACACAATACAGTAGTTCTACGTTCTATCTCTAAGTTTTTTTCCTCTTGATGTAGCCTAATGCAGGGACTGCGAATAACACTTATATGGAAAGGGGTTGCCAAACTTCCAAACACTAGAGTCTCCTGAAATCTCAACATATATTTTTTCATCAAATCTTCATGATACATTCACGTAATGATCAGTACAGCAATCCCACTTGGATGCCCAAGTTTAGTTCTCCTAGATTGAAGCATTCGTTTCCAAGAATAGTTTGAAATTTTAGGTTCACTCTGTTTTCTCCTATATTGACAGATGGAGTTCGAACTCTAAATCAAGACGGTTTGTGCTAGCTTCTTGAAACTTGACACAATACAGTAGTTCTACGTTCTATCTCTAAGGTTTGTTTCCTCTTGATGTAGGCTTATGCAAAAACTGGCGAATAACTCATTCAATGTAATGCATTGTTAGGCTGCCAAAAAACAACATTCTCCTGAAATCACAACATATATTTTTTCTTCCGACCTTCATGATACTTTCAAGTTATGAGCAGTACACCAATCAAACTTGGATGCCCTAGTTTTGTTCTTCTAGGTTGAAGCATTCGTTTGCAGTAACAGTTTGAAGTTTTAGGTTTCACTCTGTTTTCTCCTATATTGACAGATGCAGTTCGAACTCTAAATCAACACGGTTTGTGCCAGCTTCTTGAAACTTGACACAATATAGTAGTTCTACGTTGTATCTCTAAGGTTTGTCTTCTCTTGATGTAGTCTTAAGCAAAGACTGGTGAATAACTCATTCAATAAAAGGCATTGTTAGGCTGCCAAAAAACTACAGTCTCCTGTAATCTCAACGTATATTTTTTCTTCAGAACTTCATGATACTTTCAAGTAATGAGCAGTACACCAATCAAACTTGGATGCCCAAGTTTCGTTCTCCTAGGTTGAAGCATTCTTTTGCAGTAACAGTTTGAATTTTTATGTTTCACTCTGTTTTCTCCTATATTGACAGATGCAGTTCGAACTCTATATGAAACACAGTTTGTGCTAGCTTCTTTAAACTTGACACAATACAGTAGTTCTACGTTGTATCTCTATGTTTTGTTTCCTCTTGATGTAGCCTAATGTAGGGACTGCGAATAACACTTATATGGAAAGGAGTTGCCAAACTTCCAAACACTAGAGTCTCCTGAAATCACAACATATATTTTTTCATCCAATCTTCATGATACATTCACGTAATGATCAGTACACCAATCCCACTTGGATGCCCAAGTTTAGTTCTCCTAGATTGAAGCATTCGTTTCCAGGAACAGTTTGAATTTTTAGGTTTCACTCTGTTTTCTCCTATATTGACAGATGCAGTACGAACTCTAAATCAACACGGTTTGTGCTAGCTTCTTGAAACTTGACACAATACAGTAGTTCTACGTTCTATCTCTAAGGTTTGTTTCGTCTTGATATAGCCTTAAGCAGAGACTGGAGAATAACTTATTCAATGAAAGGCATTGTTAGGCTGCCAAAAAACTACAGTCTCCTGAAATCACAACATATATTTTTTCTTCAGACCTTCATGATACTTTCAAGTAATGAGCAGTACACCAATCAAACTTGGATGCCCAAGTTTCGTTCTCCTAGGATGAAGCATTCGTTTGCAGTAACAGTTTGAATTTTTATGTTTCATTCTGTTTTCTCCTATATTGACAGATGCAGTTCGAACTCTATATGAAACACAGTTTGTGCTAGCTTCTTGAAACTTGACACAATACAGTAGTTCTACGTTCTATCTCTAAGGTTTGTTTCCTCTTGATGTAGCCTTAAGCAAAGACTGGCGAATAACTCATTCAATAAAATGCGTTGTTAGGTTGCCAAAAAACTACAGTCTCCTGTCATCTCAACATATATTTTTTCTTCTGCCCTTCATGATACTTTCAAGGAATGAGCAGTACACCAATCAAACTTGGATTCCCAAGTTTCGTTCTCCTAGGTTGAAGCATTCGTTTGCAGTAACAGTTTGAATTTTTAGGTTTCATTCTGTTTTCTCCTATATTGACAGATGCTGTTCGATCTCTAAATCAAACACAGTTTGTGCTAGCTTCTTGAAACTTGACACAATACAGTAGTTTTACGTTCTATCTCTATGTTTTGTTTCCTCTTGATGTAGCTTAATGCAGGGACTGCGAATAACACTTATATGGAAAGGGGTTGCCAAACTTCCAAACACTAGAGTCTCCTGAAAATTCAACATATATTTTTTCATCCAATCTTCATGATACATTCACGTAATGATCAGTACACCAATCCCACTTGGATGCCCAAGTTTAGTTCTCCTAGATTGAAGCATTCGTTTCCATGAACAGTTTGAATTTTTAGGTTTCACTTTGTTTTCTCCTATATTGACAGATGCAGTTCGAACTCTAAATCAACACGGTTTGTGCTAGCTTCTTGAAACTTGACACAATACAGTAGTTCTACGTTCTATCTCTAAGGTTTGTTTCCTCTTGATGTAGCCTTAAGCAAAGACTGGCGAATAACTCATTCAATGAAATGCGTGGTTAGGTTGCCAAAAAACTACAGTCTCCTGTAATCTCAACATATATTTTTTCTTCCGACCTTCATGATACTTTCAAGTAATGAGCAGTACACCAATCAAACTTGGATGCCCAAGTTTCGTTCTACTAGGTTGAAGCATTTGTTTGCAGTAACAGTTTGAATTTTTAGGTTTCACTCTGTTTTCTCCTATATTGACAGATGCAGTTCGAACTCTAAATCAACACGGTTTGTGCTAGCTTCTTGAAACTTGACACAATACAGTAGTTCTACGTTCTATCTCTAAGGTTTGTTTCCTCTTGATGTAGCCTTAAGCAGAGACTGGAGGATAACTCATTCAATGAAAGGCGTTGTTAGGCTGCGAAAAAACTACAGTCTCCTGAAATCACAACATATATTTTTTCTTCCGACTTTCATGATACTTTCAAGTAAAGAGCAGTACACCAATCAAACTTGGATGCCCAAGTTTCATTCTCCTAGGTTGAAGCATTCGTTTGCAGTAACAGTTTGAAATTTTAGTTTTCACTCTGTTTTCTCCTATATTGACAGATGAAGTTCGAACTCTAAATCAACACAGTTTGTGCTAGCTTCTTGAAACTTGACACAATACAGTAGTTCTACGTTCTATCTCTAAGTTTTGTTTCCTCTTGATGTAGCCTAATGCAGGGACTGCGAATAACACTTATATGGAAAGGGGTTGCCAAACTTCCAAACACTAGAGTCTCCTGAAATCTCAACATACATTTTTTCATCAAATCTTCATGATACATTCACGTAATGATCAGTACAGCAATCCCACTTGGATGCCCAAGTTTAGTTCTCCTAGATTGAAGCATTCGTTTCCAGGAATAGTTTGAATTTTTAGGTTCACTCTGTTTTCTCCTATATTGACAGATGGAGCTCGAACTCTAAATCAACACGGCTTGTACTAGCTTCTTGAAACTTGACACAATACAGTAGTTCTACGTTCTATCTCTAAGGTTTGTTTCCTCTTGATGTAGCCTTAAGCAAAAACTGGCGAATAACTCATTCAATGAAATGCATGGTTAGGCTGCCAAAAAACTACAGTCTCCTGAAATCACAACATATATTTTTTCTTCCGACCTTCATGATACTTTCAAGTAATGAGCAGTACACCAATCAAACTTGGATGCCCTAGTTTCATTCACCTAGGTTGAAGCATTCGTTTGCAGTAACAGTTTGAATTTTTAGGTTTCACTCTGTTTTCTCCTATATTGACAGATACAGTTCGAACTCTAAATCAACACGGTTTGTGCTAGCTTCTTGAAACTTGACAAAATACAGTAGTTCTACGTTCTATCTCTAAGGTTTGTTCCTCTTGATGTAGTCTTAAGCAAAGACTGGTGAATAACTCATTCAATGAAAGGCGTTTTTAGGTTAGCAAAAAACTACTGTCTCCTGTAGTCTCAACATATATTTTTTCTTCCGACCTTCATGATACTTTCAAGTAATGAGCAGTACACCAATCAAACTTGGATGCCCAAGTTTTGTTCTCCTAGGTTGAAGCATTCGTTTGCAGTAACAGTTTGAGTTTTTAGGTTTCACTCTGTTTTCTCCTATATTGACAGATGCAGTTCGAACTCTAAATCAACACGGTTTGTGCTAGCTTCTTGAAACTTGACACAATACAGTAGTTCTACGTTCTATCCCTAATGTTTGTTTCCTCTTGATGTAGCGTTAAGCAGAGATGGAGAATAACTTATTCATTGAAAGGCTTTGTTAGGTTGCCAAAAAACTAGAGTCTCCTGAAATCACAACATATATTTTTTCTTCCGACATTCATGATACTTTCAAGTAATGAGCAGTACACCAATCAAACTTGGATGCCCAAGTTTCGTTCTCCTAGGTTGAAGGATTCGTTTGCAGTAACAGTTTGAATTTTTAGGTTTTACTCTGTTTTCTCCTATATTGACAGATGCAGTTCGATCTCTAAATCAAACACAGTTTGTGCTAGCTTCTTGAAACTTGACACAATACAGTAGTTCTAGGTTCTATCTCTAAGTTTTGTTTCCTCTTGATGTAGCCTAATGCCGGGACTGTGAATAACACTTATATGGAAAGGGGTTGCCAAACTTCCAAACACTAGAGTCTCCTGAAATCTCAACATATATTTTTTCATCCAATCTTCATGATACATTCACGTAATGATCAGTAGAGCAATCCCACTTGGATGCCCAAGTTTAGTTCTCCTAGATTGAAGCATTCGTTTCCAGGAACAGTTTGAATTTTTAGGTTTCACTCTGTTTTCTCCTATATTGACAGATGCAGTTCGAACTCTAAATCAACACGGTTTGTGCTAGCTTCTTGAAACTTGACACAATACAGTAGTTCTACGTTCTATATCTAAGGTTTGTTTCCTCTTGATGTATCCTTAAGCAAAGACTGGCGAATAACTCATTCAATGAAATGCGTTGTTAGGTTGCCAAAAAACTACAGTCTCCTGTAATCTCAACATATATTTTTTCTTCTGACCTTCATGATACTTTCAAGGAATGAGCAGTACACCAATCAAACTTGGATGCCCTAGTTTCATTCTTCTAGGTTGAAGCATTCGTTTGCAGTAACAGTTTGAATTTTTAGGTTTCACTCTGTTTTCTCCTATATTGACAGATACAGTTCGAACTCTAAATCAACACGGTTTGTGCTAGCTTCTTGAAACTTGACAAAATACAGTAGTTCTACGTTCTATCTCTAAGGTTTGTTCCTCTTGATGTAGTCTTAAGCAAAGTCTGGTGAATAACTCATTCAATGAAAGGCGTTGTTAGGTTAGCAAAAAACTACAGTCTCCTGTAGTCTCAACATATATTTTTTCTTCCGACCTTCATGATACTTTCAATTAATGAGCAGTACACCAATCAAACTTGGATGACCAAGTTTTGTTCTCCTAGGTTGAAGCATTCGTTTGCAGTAACAGTTTGAATTTTTAGGTTTCACTCTGTTTTCTCCTATATTGACAGATGCAGTTCGAACTCTAAATCAACACGGTTTGTGCTAGCTTCTTGAAACTTGACACAATACAGTAGTTCTACGTTCTATCCCTAAGGTTTGTTTCCTCTTGATGTAGCGTTAAGCAGAGACTGGAGAATAACTTATTCATTGAAAGGCTTTGTTAGCTTGCCAAAAACCTACAGTCTCCTGAAATCACAACATATATTTTTTCTTCCGACCTTCATGATACTTTCAAGTAATGAGCAGTACACCAATCAAACTTGGATGCCCAAGTTTCGTTCTCCTAGGTTGAAGCATTCGTTTGCAGTAACAGTTTGAATTTTTAGGTTTCACTCTGTTTTCTCCTATATTGACAGATGCAGTTTGAACTCTAAATCAACACAGTTTTTGCTAGCTTCTTGAAACTTGACACAATACAGTAGTTCTAGGTTCTATCTCTAAGTTTTGTTTCCTCTTGATGTAGCCTAATGCAGGGACTGCGAATAACACTTATATGGAAAGGGGTTGCCAAACTTCCAAACACTAGAGTCTCCTGAAATCTCAACATATATTTTTTCATCCAATCTTCATGATACATTCACGTAATGATCAGTAGAGCAATCCCACTTGGATGCCCAAGTTTAGTTCTCCTAGATTGAAGCATTCGTTTCCAGGAAAAGTTTGAATTTTTAGGTTTCACTCTGTTTTCTCCTATATTGACAGATGCAGTTCGAACTCTAAATCAACAAGGTTTGTGCTAGCTTCTTGAAACTTAACACAATACAGTAGTTCTACGTTCTATCTCTAAGGTTTGTTTACTCTTGATGTAGCCTTAAGCAAAGACTGGCGAATAACTCATTCAATGAAATGCGTTGTTAGGTTGCCAAAAAACTACAGTCTCCTGTAATCTCAACATATATTTTTTCTTCCGACCTTCATGATACTTTCAAGTAATGAGCACTACACCAATTAAACTTGGATGCCCTAGTTTCGTTCTTCTAGGTTGAAGCATTCGTTTGCAGTAACAGTTTGAATTTTAAGTTTCACTCTGTTTTCTCCTATATTGAAAGATGCAGTTCGAACTCTAAATCAACACGGTTTGTGCTAGCTTCTTGAAACTTGACACAATACAGTAGTTCTACGTTCTATCTCTAAGTTTTGTTTCCTCTTGATGTAGCCTAATGCAGGGACTGCGAATAACACTTATATGGAAAGGGGTTGCCAAAATTCCAAACACTAGAGTCTCCTGAAATCTCAACATATATTTTTTCATCCAATCTTCATGATACATTCACGTAATGATCAGTACACCAATCCCACTTGGATGCCCAAGTTTAGTTCTCCTAGATTGAAGCATTCGTTTCCAGGAACAGTTTGAATTTTTAGGTTTCACTCTGTTTTCTCCTATATTGACAGATGCAGTTCGAACTCTAAATCAACACGGTTTGTGCTAGCTTCTTGAAACTTGACACAATACAGTAGTTCTACGTTCTATATCTAAGGTTTTTTTCCTCTTGATGTAGCCTTAAGCAAAGACTGGCGAATAACTCATTCAATGAAATGCGTTGTTAGGTTGCCAAAAAACTACAGTCTCCTGTAATCTCAACATATATTTTTTCTTCTGAACTTCATGATACTTTCAAGGAATGAGCAGTACACCAATCAAACTTGGATGCCCTAGTTTCATTCTTCTAGGTTGAAGCATTCGTTTGCAGTAACAGTTTGAATTTTTAGGTTTCACTCTGTTTTCTCCTATATTGACAGATACAGTTCGAACTCTAAATCAACACGGTTTGTGCTAGCTTCTTGAAACTTGACAAAATACAGTAGTTCTACGTTCTATCTCTAAGGTTTGTTCCTCTTGATGTAGTCTTAAGCAAAGACTGGTGAATAACTCATTCAATGAAAGGCGTTGTTAGGTTAGCAAAAAACTACAGTCTCCTGTAGTCTCAACATATATTTTTTCTTCTGACCTTCATGATACTTTCAAGTAATGAGCAGTACACCAATCAAACTTGGATGCCCAAGTTTTGTTCTCCTAGGTTGAAGCATTCGTTTGCAGTAACAGTTTGAATTTTTAGGTTTCACTCTGTTTTCTCCTATATTGACAGATGCAGTTCGAACTCTAAATCAACACGGTTTGTGCTAGCTTCTTGAAACTTGACACAATACAGTAGTTCTACGTTCTATCCCTAAGGTTTGTTTCCTCTTGATGTAGCGTTAAGCAGAGACTGGAGAATAACTTATTCATTGAAAGGCTTTGTTAGGTTGCCAAAAAACTACAGTCTCCTGAAATCACAATATATATTTTTTCTTCCGACCTTCATGATACTTTCAAGTAATGAGCAGTATACCAATCAAACTTGGATGCCCAAGTTTCGTTCTCCTAGTTTGAAGGATTCGTTTGCAGTAACAGTTTGAATTTTTAGGTTTTACTCTGTTTTCTCCTATATTGACAGATGCAGTTCGATCTCTAAATCAAACACAGTTTGTGCTAGCTTCTTGAAACTTGACACAATACAGTAGTTCTAGTTTCTATCTCTAAGTTTTGTTTCCTCTTGATGTAGCCTAATGCCGGGACTGTGAATAACACTTATATGGAAAGGGGTTGCCAAACTTCCAAACACTAGAGTCTCCTGAAATCTCAACATATATTTTTTCATCCAATCTTCATGATACATTCACGTAATGATGAGTACAATAATCCCACTTGGATGCCCAAGTTTAGTTTTCCTAGATTGAAGCATTCGTTTCCAGGAACAGTTTGAATTTTTAGGTTTCACTCTGTTTTCTCCTATATTGACAGATGCAGTTCGAACTCTAAATCAACACGGTTTGTGCTAGCTTCTTGAAACTTGACACAATACAGTAGTTCTACGTTCTATATCTAAAGTTTGTTTCCTCTTGATGTATCCTTAAGCAAAGACTGGCGAATAACTCATTCAATGAAATGCGTTGTTAGGTTGCCAAAAAACTACAGTCTCCTGTAATCTCAACATATATTTTTTCTTCTGACCTTCATGATACTTTCAAGGAATGAGCAGTACACCAATCAAACTTGTATGCCCTAGTTTCATTCTTCTAGGTTGAAGCATTCGTTTGCAGTAACAGTTTGAATTTTTAGGTTTCACTCTGTTTTCTCCTATATTGACAGATACAGTTCGAACTCTAAATCAACACGGTTTGTGCTAGCTTCTTGAAACTTGACAAAATACAGTAGTTCTACGTTCTATCTCTAAGGTTTGTTCCTCTTGATGTAGTCTTAAGCAAAGTCTGGTGAATAACTCATTCAATGAAAGGCGTTGTTAGGTTAGCAAAAAACTACAGTCTCCTGTAGTCTCAACATATATTTTTTCTTCCGACCTTCATGATACTTTCAAGTAATGAGCAGTACACCAATCAAACATGGATGACCAAGTTTTGTTCTCCTAGGTTGAAGCATTCGTTTGCAGTAACAGTTTGAATTTTTAGGTTTCACTCTGTTTTCTCCTATATTGACAGATGCAGTTCGAACTCTAAATCAACACGGTTTGTGCTAGCTTCTTGAAACTTGACACAATACAGTAGTTCTACGTTCTATCCCTAAGGTTTGTTTCCTCTTGATGTAGCGTTAAGCAGAGACTGGAGAATAACTTATTCATTGAAAGGCTTTGTTAGCTTGCCAAAAAACTACAGTCTCCTGAAATCACAACATATATTTTTTCTTCCGACCTTCATGATACTTTCAAGTAATGAGCAGTACACCAATCAAACTTGGATGCCCAAGTTTCGTTCTCCTAGGTTGAAGCATTCGTTTGCAGTAACAGTTTGAATTTTTATGTTTCACTCTGTTTTCTCCTATATTGACAGATGCAGTTTGAACTCTAAATCAACACAGTTTTTGCTAGCTTCTTGAAACTTGACACAATACAGTAGTTCTAGGTTCTATCTCTAAGTTTTGTTTCCTCTTGATGTAGCCTAATGCCGGGACTGTGAATAACACTTATATGGAAAGGGGTTGCCAAACTTCCAAACACTAGAGTCTCCTGAAATCACAACATATATTTTTTCATCCAATCTTCATGATACATTCACGTAATGATCAGTAGAGCAATCCCACTTGGATGCCCAAGTTTAGTTCTCCTAGATTGAAGCATTCGTTTCCAGGAAAAGTTTGAATTTTTAGGTTTCACTCTGTTTTCTCCTATATTGACAGATGCAGTTCGAACTCTAAATCAACAAGGTTTGTGCTAGCTTCTTGAAACTTGACACAATACAGTAGTTCTACGTTCTATCTCTAAGGTTTGTTTACTCTTGATGTAGCCTTAAGCAAAGACTGGCGAATAACTCATTCAATGAAATGCGTTGTTAGGTTGCCAAAAAACTACAGTCTCCTGTAATCTCAACATATATTTTTTCTTCCGACCTTCATGATACTTTCAAGTAATGAGCAGTACACCAATTAAACTTGGATGCCCTAGTTTCGTTCTTCTAGGTTGAAGCATTCGTTTGCAGTAACAGTTTGAATTTTAAGTTTCACTCTGTTTTCTACTATATTGACAGATGCAGTTCGAACTCTAAATCAACACGGTTTGTGCTAGCTTCTTGAAACTTGACACAATACAGTAGTTCTACGTTCTATCTCTAAGGTTTGTTTCGTCTTGATGTAGCCTTAAGTAGAGACTGGAGAATAACTCATTCATTGAAAGGCGTAGTTAGGCTGCCAAAAAACTACAGTCTCCTGAAATCACAACATATATTTTTTCTTCCGACCTTCATGATACTTTCAAGTAATGAGCAGTACACCAATCAAACTTGGATGCCCAAGTTTCGTTCTCCTAGGTTGAAGCATTCGTTTGCAGTAACAGTTTGAATTTTTAGGTTTCACTCTTTTTTCTCCTATATTGACAGATGCAGTTTGAACTCTAAATCAAACACAGTTTGTGTTAGCTTCTTGAAACTTGACACAATACAGTAGTTCTACGTTCTATCTCTAAGTTTTGTTTCCTCTTGATGTAGCCTAATGCAGGGACTGCGAATAACACTTATATGGAAAGGGGTTGCCAAAATTCCAAACACTAGAGTCTCCTGAAATCTCAACATATATTTTTTCATCCAATCTTCATGATACATTCACCTAATGATCAGTACACCAATCCCACTTGGATGCCCAAGTTTAGTTCTCCTAGATTGAAGCATTCGTTTCCAGGAACAGTTTGAATTTTTAGGTTTCACTCTGTTTTCTCCTATATTCACAGATGCAGTTCGAACTCTAAATCAACTCGGTTTGTGCTAGCTTCTTGAAACTTGACACAATACAGTAGTTCTACGTTCTATATCTAAGGTTTGTTTCCTCTTGATGTAGCCTTAAGCAAAGACTGGCGAATAACTCATTCAATGAAATGCGGTGTTAGGTTGCCAAAAAACTACAGTCTCCTGTAATCTCAACACATATTTTTCTTCCGACCTTCATGATACTTTCAAGTAATGAGCAGTACACCAATCAAACTTGGATGCCCTAGTTTCGTTCTTCTAGGTTAAAGCATTCGTTTGCAGTAACAGTTTGAATTTTTAGGTTTCACTCTGTTTTCTCCTATATTGACAGATGCAGTTAGAACTCTTAATCAACACGGTTTGTGCTAGCTTCTGGAAACTTGACACAATACAGTACTTCTACGTTCTATCTCTAAGGTTTGTTTCCTCTTGATGTAGCCTTAAGCAGAGATAGGAGAATAACTCATTCAATGAAAGGCGTTGTTAGGCTGCCAAAAAACTACAGGCTAATGAAATCACAACATATATTTTTTCTTCCGACCATCATGATACTTTCAAGTAATGAGCAGTACACCAATCAAACTTGGATGCCCAAGTTTCGTTCTCCTAGGTTGAAGCATTCGTTTGCAGTAACAGTTTGAATTTTTAGGTTTTACTCTGTTTTCTCCTATATTGACAGATGCAGTTCGATCTCTAAATCAAACACAGTTTGTGCTAGCTTCTTGAAACTTGACACAATACAGTAGTTCTACGTTCTATCTCTAAGTTTTGTTTCCTCTTGATGTAGTCTAATGCCGGGACTGCGAATAACACTTATATGGAAAGGGGTTGCCAAACTTCCAAACACTAGAGTCTCATGAAATCTCAACATATATTTTTTCATCCAATCTTCATGATACATTCACGTAATGATCAGTACACCAATCCCACTTGGATGCCCAAGTTTAGTTCTCCTAGATTGAAGCATTCGTTTCCAGGAACAGTTTGAATTTTTAGGTTTCACTCTGTTTTCTCCTATATTGACAGATGCAGTTCGAACTCTAAATCAACACGGTTTGTGCTAGCTTCTTGAAACTTGACACAATACAGTAGTTCTACGTTCTATATCTAAGGTTTGTTTACTCTTGATGTAGCCTTAAGCAAAGACTGGCGAATAACTCATTCATTGAAATGCGTTGTTAGGTTGCCAAAAAACTACAGTCTCCTGTAATCTCAACATATATTTTTTCTTCTGACCTTCATGATACTTTCAAGGAATGAGCAGTACACCAATCAAACTTGGATGCCCAAGTTTCGTTGTTCTAGGTTGAAGCATTCGTTTGAAGTAAAAGTTTGAATTTTTAGGTTTCACTCTGTTTTCTCCTATATTGACAGATGCAGTTCAAACTCTAAATCAAACACGGTGTGTGCTAGCTTCTTGAAACTTGACACAATACACTAGTTCTACTTTCTATCACTAAGGTTTGTTTCCTCTTGATGTAGCCTTAAGCAGAGACTGGAGAATAACTCATTCATTGAAAGGCGTTGTTAGGCTGTCAAAAAACTACAGTCTCCTGTAATCTCAACACATATACTTTTTCTTCCGACCTTCATGATACTTTCAAGTAATGAGCAGTACACCAATTAAACTTGGATGCCCCACTTTCGTTCTTCTAGGTTGAAGCATTCGTTTGCAGTAACAGTTTGAATTTTAAGTTTCACTCTGTTTTCTCCTATATTGACAGATGCAGTTCGAACTCTAAATCAACACGGTTTGTGCTAGCTTCTTGGAACTTGACACAATACAGTAGTTCTACGTTCTCTCTCTAAGGTTTGTTTCGTCTTGATGTAGCCTTAAGTAGAGACTGGAGAATAACTCATTCATTGAAAGGCGTTGTTAGGCTGCCAAAAAACTACAGTCTTTTGAAATCACAACATATATTTTTTCTTCCGACCTTCATGATACTTTCAAGTAATGAGCAGTTCACCAATCAAACTTGGATGCCCAAGTTTCGTTCTCCTAGGTTGAAGCATTCGTTTGCAGTAACAGTTTGAATTTTTAGGTTTCACTCTGTTTTCTCCTATATTGACAGATGCAATTTGAACTCTAAATCAACACAGTTTTTGCTAGCTTCTTGAAACTTGACACAATACAGTAGTTCTACGTTCTATCTCTAAGTTTTGTTTCCTCTTGATGTAGCCTAATGCAAGGACTGCGAATAACACTTATATGGAAAGGGGTTGCCAAAATTCCAAAAACTAGAGTCTCCTGAAATCTCAACATATATTTTTTCATCCAATCTTCATGATACATTCACCTAATGATCAGTACACCAATCCCACTTGGATGCCCAAGTTTAGTTCTCCTAGATTGAAGCATTCGTTTGCAGTAACAGTTTGAATTTTAAGTTTCACTCTGTTTTCTCCTATATTGACAGATGCAGTTCGAACTCTAAATCAACACGGTTTGTGCTAGCTTCTTGGAACTTGACACAATACAGTAGTTCTACGTTCTATCTCTAAGGTTTGTTTCGTCTTGATGTAGCCTTAAGTAGAGACTGGAGAATAACTCATTCATTGAAAGGCGTTGTTAGGCTGCCAAAAAACTACAGTCTTTTGAAATCACAACATATATTTTTTCTTCCGACCTTCATGATACTTTCAAGTAATGAGCAGTACACCAATCAAACTTGGATGCCCAAGTTTCGTTCTCCTAGGTTGAAGCATTCGTTTGCAGTAACAGTTTGAATTTTTAGGTTTCACTCTGTTTTCTCCTATATTGACAGATGCAATTTGAACTCTAAATCAACACAGTTTTTGCTAGCTTCTTGAAACTTGACACAATACAGTAGTTCTACGTTCTATCTCTAAGTTTTGTTTCCTCTTGATGTAGCCTAATGCAGGGACTGCGAATAACCCTTATATGGAAAGGGGTTGCCAAAATTCCAAACACTAGAGTCTCCTGAAATCTCAACATATATTTTTTCATCCAATCTTCATGATACATTCACCTAATGATCAGTACACCAATCCCACTTGGATGCCCAAGTTTAGTTCTCCTAGATTGAAGCATTCGTTTCCAGGAACAGTTTGAATTTTTAGGTTTCACTCTGTTTTCTCCTATATTGACAGATGCAGTTCGAACTCTAAATCAACACGGTTTGTGCTAGCTTCTTGAAACTTGACACAATACAGTAGTTCTACGTTCTATATCTAAGGTTTGTTTACTCTTGATGTAGCCTTAAGCAAAGACTGGCGAATAACTCATTCATTGAAATGCGTTGTTAGGTTGCCAAAAAACTACAGTCTCCTGTAATCTCAACATATATTTTTTCTTCTGACCTTCATGATACTTTCAAGGAATGAGCAGTACACCAATCAAACTTGGATGCCCAAGTTTCGTTGTTCTAGGTTGAAGCATTCGTTTGAAGTAAAAGTTTGAATTTTTAGGTTTCACTCTGTTTTCTCCTATATTGACAGATGCAGTTCAAACTCTAAATCAAACACGGTGTGTGCTAGCTTCTTGAAACTTGACACAATACACTAGTTCTACTTTCTATCACTAAGGTTTGTTTCCTCTTGATGTAGCCTTAAGCAGAGACTGGAGAATAACTCATTCATTGAAAGGCGTTGTTAGGCTGTCAAAAAACTACAGTCTCCTGTAATCTCAACACGTATACTTTTTCTTCCGACCTTCATGATACTTTCAAGTAATGAGCAGTACACCAATTAAACTTGGATGCCCCACTTTCGTTCTTCTAGGTTGAAGCATTCGTTTGCAGTAACAGTTTGAATTTTAAGTTTCACTCTGTTTTCTCCTATATTGACAGATGCAGTTCGAACTCTAAATCAACACGGTTTGTGCTAGCTTCTTGGAACTTGACACAATACAGTAGTTCTACGTTCTATCTCTAAGGTTTGTTTCATCTTGATGTAGCCTTAAGTAGAGACTGGAGAATAACTCATTCATTGAAAGGCGTTGTTAGGCTGCCAAAAAACTACAGTCTTTTGAAATCACAACATATATTTTTTCTTCCGACCTTCATGATACTTTCAAGTAATGAGCAGTTCACCAATCAAACTTGGATGCCCAAGTTTCGTTCTCCTAGGTTGAAGCATTCGTTTGCAGTAACAGTTTGAATTTTTAGGTTTCACTCTGTTTTCTCCTATATTGACAGATGCAATTTGAACTCTAAATCAACACAGTTTTTGCTAGCTTCTTGAAACTTGACACAATACAGTAGTTCTACGTTCTATCTCTAAGTTTTGTTTCCTCTTGATGTAGCCTAATGCAAGGACTGCGAATAACACTTATATGGAAAGGGGTTGCCAAAATTCCAAAAACTAGAGTCTCCTGAAATCTCAACATATATTTTTTCATCCAATCTTCATGATACATTCACCTAATGATCAGTACACCAATCCCACTTGGATGCCCAAGTTTAGTTCTCCTAGATTGAAGCATTCGTTTGCAGTAACAGTTTGAATTTTAAGTTTCACTCTGTTTTCTCCTATATTGACAGATGCAGTTCGAACTCTAAATCAACACGGTTTGTGCTAGCTTCTTGGAACTTGACACAATACAGTAGTTCTACGTTCTATCTCTAAGGTTTGTTTCGTCTTGATGTAGCCTTAAGTAGAGACTGGAGAATAACTCATTCATTGAAAGGCGTTGTTAGGCTGCCAAAAAACTACAGTCTTTTGAAATCACAACATATATTTTTTCTTCCGACCTTCATGATACTTTCAAGTAATGAGCAGTACACCAATCAAACTTGGATGCCCAAGTTTCGTTCTCCTAGGTTGAAGCATTCGTTTGCAGTAACAGTTTGAATTTTTAGGTTTCACTCTGTTTTCTCCTATATTGACAGATGCAATTTGAACTCTAAATCAACACAGTTTTTGCTAGCTTCTTGAAACTTGACACAATACAGTAGTTCTACGTTCTATCTCTAAGTTTTGTTTCCTCTTGATGTAGCCTAATGCAGGGACTGCGAATAACCCTTATATGGAAAGGGGTTGCCAAAATTCCAAACACTAGAGTCTCCTGAAATCTCAACATATATTTTTTCATCCAATCTTCATGATACATTCACCTAATGATCAGTACACCAATCCCACTTGGATGCCCAAGTTTAGTTCTCCTAGATTGAAGCATTCGTTTCCAGGAACAGTTTGAATTTTTAGGTTTCACTCTGTTTTCTCCTATATTCACAGATGCAGTTCGAACTCTAAATCAACACGGTTTGTGCTAGCTTCTTGAAACTTGACACAATACAGTAGTTCTACGTTCTATATCTAAGGTTTGTTTCCTCTTGATGTAGCCTTAAGCAAAGACTGGCGAATAACTCATTCAATGAAATGCGTTGTTAGGTTGCCAAAAAACTACAGTCTCCTGTAATCTCAACATATATTTTTTCTTCTGACCTTCATGATACTTTCAAGGAATGAGCAGTACAGCAGTCAAACTTGGATGCCCTAGTTTCATTCTTCTAGGTTGAAGCATTCGTTTGCAGTAACAGTTTGAATTTTTAGGTTTCACTCTGTTTTCTCCTATATTGACAGATGCAGTTCGAACTCTAAATCAACACGGTTTGTGCTAGCTTCTTGAAACTTGACACAATACAGTAGTTCCACGTTCTATCTCTAAGGTTTGTTTCCTCTTGATGTAGCCTTAAGCAGAGATAGGAGAATAACTCATTCAATGAAAGGCGTTGTTAGGCTGCCAAAAACTACAGTCTCCTGAAATCACAACATATATTTTTTCTTCCGACCTTCATGATACTTTCAAGTAATGAGCAGTACACCAATCAAACTTGGATTCCCAAGTTTCGTTCTCCTAGGTTGAAGCATTCGTTTGCAGTAACAGTTTGAATTTTTAGGTTTCACTCTGTTTTCTCCTATATTGACAGATGCAGTTCGATCTCTAAATCAAACACAGTTTGTGCTAGCTTCTTGAAACTTGACACAATACAGTAGGTTTAGGTTCTATCTCTATGTTTTGTTTCCTCTTGATGTAGCTTAATGCAGGGACTGCGAATAACACTTATATGGAAAGGGGTTGCCAAACTTCCAAACACTAGAGTCTCATGAAATCTCAACATATATTTTTTCATCCAATCTTCATGATACATTCACGTAATGATCAGTAAACCAATCCCACTTGGATGCCCAAGATTAGTTCTCCCAGATTGAAGCATTCGTTTTCAGGAACAGTTTGAATTTTTAGGTTTCACTCTGTTTTCTCCTATATTGACAGATGCAGTACGAACTCTAAATCAAGACGGTTTGTGCTAGCTTCTTGAAACTTGACACAATACAGTAGTTCTACGTTCTATCTCTAAGGTTTGTTTCCTCTTGATGTAGCCTTAAGCAAAGACTGGCGAATAACTCATTCAATGAAATGCGTTGTTAGGTTGCCAAAAAACTAGAGTCTCCTGTAATCTCAACACATATTTTTTCTTCCGACCTTCATGATACTTTCAAGTAATGAGAAGTACACCAATCAAACTTGGATGCCCTAGTTTCGTTCTTTTAGGTTAAAGCATTCGTTTGCAGTAACAGTTTGAATTTTTAGGTTTCACTCTGTTTTCTCCTATATTGACAGATGCAGTTCGAACTCTAAATCAACAGGGTTTGTGCTAGCTTCTTGAAACTTGACACAATACAGTAGTTCTACGTTCTATCTCTAAGGTTTGTTTCCTCTTGATGTAGCCTTAAGCAGAGATAGGAGAATAACTCATTCAATGAAAGGCGTTGTTAGGCTGCCAAAAAACTACAGGCTAATGAAATCACAACATATATTTTTTCTTCCGACCTTCATGATACTTTCAAGTAATGAGCAGTACACCAATCAAACTTGGATGCCCAAGTTTCGTTCTCCTAGGTTGAAGCATTCGTTTGCAGTAACAGTTTGAATTTTTAGGTTTCACTCTGTTTTCTCCTATATTGACAGATGCAGTTTGAACTCTAAATCAACACAGTTTTTGCTAGCTTCTTGAACCTTGACACAATACAGTAGTTCTACGTTCTATCTCTAAGTTTTGTTTCCTCTTGATGTAGCCTAATGCAGGGACTGCGAATAACACTTATATGGAAAGGGGTTGCCAAACTTCCAAACACTAGAGTCTCCTGAAATCTCAACATATATTTTTTCATCCAATCTTCATGATACATTCACGTAATGAGCAGTACACCAATCCCACTTGGATGCCCAAGTTTAGTTCTCCTAGATTGAAGCATTCGTTTCCAGGAACAGTTTGAATTTTTAGGTTTCACTCTGTTTTCTCCTATATTGACAGATGCAGTTCGAACTCTAAATCAACACGGTTTGTGCTAGCTTCTTGAAACTTGACAGAATACAGTAGTTCTACGTTCTATATCTAAGGTTTGTTTCCTCTTGATGTAGCCTTAAGCAAAGACTGGCGAATAACTCATTCAATGAAATGCGTTGTTAGGTTGCCAAAAAACTACAGTCTCCTGTAATCTCAACATATATTTTTTCTTCTGACCTTCATGATACTTTCAAGGAATGAGCAGTACACCAATCAAACTTGGATGCCCTAGTTTCATTCTTCTAGGTGGAAGCATTCGTTTGCAGTAACAGTTTGAATTTTTATGTTTCACTCTGTTTTCTCCTATATTGACAGATGCAGTTCGATCTCTAAATCAACACGGTTTGTGCTAGCCTCTTGAAACTTGACAAAATACAGTAGTTCCACGTTGTATCTCTAAGGTTTGTTTCCTCTTGATGTAGTCTTAAGCAAAGACTGGTGATTAACTCATTCAAAGAAATGCGTTGTTAGGTTGGCAAAAACTACAGTCTCCTGTAGTCTCAACATATATTTTTTCTTCCGACCTTCATGATACTTTCAAGTAATGAGCAGTACACCAATCAAACTTGGATGCCCAAGTTTTGTTCTCCTAGGTTGAAGCATTCGTTTGCAGTAACAGTTTGAATTTTTAGGTTTCACTCTGTTTTCTCCTATATTGACAGATGCAGTTCGAACTCTAAATCAACACGGTTTGTGCTAGCTTCTTGAAACATGACACAATCCAGTAGTTCTACGTTCTATCCCTAAGGTTTGTTTCCTCTTGGTGTAGCCTTAAGCAGAGATAGGAGAATAACTCATTCAATGAAAGGCGTTGTTAGGCTGCCAAAAACTACAGTCTCCTGAAATCACAACATATATTTTTTCTTCCGACCTTCATGATACTTTCAAGTAATGAGCAGTACACCAATCAAACTTGGATTTCCAAGTTTCGTTCTCCTAGGTTGAAGCATTCGTTTGCAGTAACAGTTTGAATTTTTAGGTTTCACTCTGTTTTCTCCTATATTGACAGATGCAGTTCGATCTCTAAATCAAACACAGTTTGTGCTAGCTTCTTGAAACTTGACACAATACAGTAGGTTTAGGTTCTATCTCTATGTTTTGTTTCCTCTTGATGTAGCTTAATGCAGGGACTGCGAATAACACTTATATGGAAAGCGGTTGCCAAACTTCCAAACACTAGAGTCTCCTGAAATCTCAACATATATTTTTTATCCAATCTTCATGATACATTCACGTAATGATCAGTACACCAATCCCACTTGGATGCCCAAGATTAGTTCTCCCAGAAAGAAGCATTCGTTTCCAGGAACAGTTTGAATTTTTAGGTTTCACTCTGTTTTCTCCTATATTGACAGATGCAGTACGAACTCTAAATCAAGACGGTTTGTGCTAGCTTCTTGAAACTTGACACAATACAGTAGTTCTACGTTCTATCTCTAAGGTTTGTTTCCTCTTGATGTAGCCTTAAGCAAAGACTGGCGAATAACTCATTCAATGAAATGCGTTGTTAGGTTGCCAAAAAACTAGAGTCTCCTGTAATCTCAACACATATTTTTTCTTCCGACCTTCATGATACTTTCAAGTAATGAGCAGTACACCAATCAAACTTGGATGCCCTAGTTTCGTTCTTCTAGGTTAAAGCATTCGTTTGCAGTAACAGTTTGAATTTTTAGGTTTCACTCTGTTTTCTCCTACATTGACAGATGCAGTTCGAACTCTAAATCAACACGGTTTGTGCTAGCTTCTTGAAACTTGACACAATACAGTAGTTCTACGTTCTATCTCTAAGGTTTGTTTCCTCTTGATGTAGCCTTAAGCAGAAATAGGAGAATAACTCATTCAATGAAAGGCGTTGTTAGGCTGCCAAAAAACTACAGGCTAATGAAATCACAACATATATTTTTTCTTCCGACCTTCATGATACTTTCAAGTAATGAGCAGTACACCAATCAAACTTGGATGCCCAAGTTTCGTTCTCCTAGGTTGAAGCATTCGTTTGCAGTAACAGTTTGAATTTTTAGGTTTTACTCTGTTTTCTCCTATATTGACAGATGCAGTTCGATCTCTAAATCAAACACAGTTTGTGCTAGCTTCTTGAAACTTGACACAATACAGTAGTTCTACGTTCTATCTCTAAGTTTTGTTTCCTCTTGATGTAGCCTAATGCCGGGACTGCGAATAACACTTATATGGAAAGGGGTTGCCAAACTTCCAAACACTAGAGTCTCTTGAAATCTCAACATATATTTTTTCATCCAATCTTCATGATACATTCACGTAATGAGCAGTACACCAATCCCACTTGGATGCCCAAGTTTAGTTCTCCTAGATTGAAGCATTCGTTTCCAGGAACAGTTTGAATTTTTAGGTTTCACTCTGTTTTCTCCTATATTGACAGATGCAGTTCGAACTCTAAGTCAACACGGTTTGTGCTAGCTTCTTGAAACTTGACACCATACAGTAGTTCTACGTTCAATCTCTAAGGATTGTTTGGTCTTGATGTAGCCTTAAGCAAAGACTGGCGAATAACTCATTCAATGAAATGCGTTGTTAGGTTGCCAAAAAACTACAGTCTCCTATAATCTCAACATATATTTTTTCTTCTGACCTTCATGATACTTTCAAGGAATGAGCAGTACACCAATCAAACTTGGATGCCCTAGTTTCATTCTTCTAGGTTGAAGCATTCGTTTGCAGTAACAGTTTGAATTTTTAGGTTTCACTCTGTTTTCTCCTATATTGACAGATGCAGTTCGAACTCTAAATCAACACGGTTTGTGCTAGCTTCTTGAAACTTGACAAAATACAGTAGTTCCACGTTCTATCTCTAAGGTTTGTTTCCTCTTGATGTAGTCTTAAGCAAAGACTGGTGAATAACTCATTCAATGAAAGGCGTTGTTAGGTTGGCCAAAAACTACAGTCTCCTGTAGTCTCAACATATATTTTTTCTTCCGACCTTCATGATACTTTCAAGTAATGAGCAGTACACCAATCAAACTTGGATGCCCAAGTTTTGTTCTCCTAGGTTGAAGCATTCGTTTGCAGTAACAGTTTGAATTTTTAGGTTTCACTATGTTTTCTCCTATATTGACAGATGCAGTTCGAACTCTAAATCAACACGGTTTGTGCTAGCTTCTTGAAACTTGACACAATCCAGTAGCTCTACGTTCTATCCCTAAGGTTTGTTTCCTCTTGATGTAGCCTTAAGCAGAGATAGGAGAATAACTCATTCAATGAAAGGCGTTGTTTGGCTGCCAAAAACTACAGTCTCCTGAAATCACAACATATATTTTTTCTTCCGACCTTCATGATACTTTCAAGTAATGAGCAGTACACCAATCAAACTTGGATTCCCAAGTTTCGTTCTCCTAGGTTGAAGCATTCGTTTGCAGTAACAGTTTGAATTTTTAGGTTTCACTCTGTTTTCTCCTATATTGACAGATGCAGTTCGATCTCTAAATCAAACACAGTTTGTGCTAGCTTCTTGAAACTTGACACAATACAGTAGGTTTAGGTTCTATCTCTATGTTTTGTTTCCTCTTGATGTAGCTTAATGCAGGGACTGCGAATAACACTTATATGGAAAGGGGTTGCCAAACTTCCAAACACTAGAGTCTCATGAAATCTCAACATATATTTTTTCATCCAATCTTCATGATACATTCACGTAATGATCAGTACACCAATCCCACTTGGATGCCCAAGATTAGTTCTCCCAGATTGAAGCATTCGTTTTCCGGAACAGTTTGAATTTTTAGGTTTCACTCTGTTTTCTCCTATATTGACAGATGCAGTACGAACTCTAAATCAAGACGGTTTGTGCTAGCTTCTTGAAACTTGACACAATACAGTAGTTCTACGTTCTATCTCTAAGGTTTGTTTCCTCTTGATGTAGCCTTAAGCAAAGACTGGCGAATAACTCATTCAATGAAATGCGTTGTTAGGTTGCCAAAAAACTACAGTCTCCTGTAATCTCAACACATATTTTTTCTTCCGACCTTCATGATACTTTCAAGTAATGAGCAGTACACCAATCAAACTTGGATGCCCTAGTTTCGTTCTTCTAGGTTAAAGCATTCGTTTGCAGTAACAGTTTGAATTTTTAGGTTTCACTCTGTTTTCTCCTATATTGACAGATGCAGTTCGAACTATAAATCAACACGGTTTGTGCTAGCTTCTTGAAACTTGACACAATACAGTAGTTCTACGTTCTATCTCTAAGGTTTGTTTCCTCTTGATGTAGCCCTTAAGCAGAGATAGGAGAATAACTCATTCAATGAAAGGCGTTGTTAGGCTGCCAAAAAACTACAGGCTAATGAAATCACAACATATATTTTTCTTCCGACCTTCATGATACTTTCAAGTAATGAGCAGTACACCAATCAAACTTGGATGCCCAAGTTTCGTTCTCCTAGGTTGAAGCACTCGTTTGCAGTAACAGTTTGAATTTTTAGGTTTTACTCTGTTTTCTCCTATATTGACAGATGCAGTTCGATCTCTAAATCAAACACAGTTTGTGCTAGCTTCTTGAAACTTGACACAATACAGTAGTTCTACGTTCTATCTCTAAGTTTTGTTTCCTCTTGATGTAGCCTAATGCCGGGACTGCGAATAACACTTATATGGAAAGGGGTTGCCAAACTTCCAAACAATAGAGTCTCCTGAAATCTCAACATATATTTTTTCATCCAATCTTCATGATACATTCACGTAATGATCAGTACACCAATCCCACTTGGATGCCCAAGTTTAGTTCTCCTAGATTGAAGCATTCGTTTCCAGGAACAGTTTGAATTTTTAGGTTTCACTCTGTTTTCTCCTATATTGACAGATGCAGTTCGAACTCTAAGTCAACACGGTTTGTGCTAGCTTCTTGAAACTTGACACCATACAGTAGTTCTACGTTCAATCTCTAAGGTTTGTTTGGTCTTGATGTAGCCTTAAGCAAAGACTGGCGAATAACTCATTCAATGAAATGCGTTGTTAGGTTGCCAAAAAACTACAGTCTGATATAATCTTGACATATATTTTTTCTTCTGACCTTCATGATACTTTCAAGGAATGAGCAGTACACCAATCAAACTTGGATGCCCTAGTTTCATTCTTCTAGGTTGAAGCATTCGTTTGCAGTAACAGTTTGAATTTTTAGGTTTCACTCTGTTTTCTCCTATATTGACAGATGCAGTTCGAACTCTAAATCAACACGGTTTGTGCTAGCTTCTTGAAACTTGACAAAATACAGTAGTTCCACGTTGTATCTCTAAGGTTTGTTTCCTCTTGATGTAGTCTTAAGCAAAGACTGGTGAATAACTCATTCAATGAAAGGCGTTGTTAGGTTGGCAAAAAACTACAGTCTCCTGTAGTCTCAACATATATTTTTTCTTCCAACCTTCATGATACTTTCAAGTAATGAGCAGTACACCAATCAAACTTGGATGCCCAAGTTTTGTTCTCCTAGGTTGAAGCATTCGTTTGCAGTAACAGTTTGAATTTTTAGGTTTCACTATGTTTTCTCCTATATTGACAGATGCAGTTCGAACTCTAAATCAACACGGTTTGTGCTAGCTTCTTGAAACTTGACACAATCCAGTAGTTCTACGTTCTATCCCTAAGGTTTGTTTCCTCTTGATGTAGCCTTAAGCAGAGATAGGAGAATAACTCATTCAATGAAAGGCGTTGTTAGGCTGCCAAAAACTACAGTCTCCTGAAATCACAACATATATTTTTTCTTCCGACCTTCATGATACTTTCAAGTAATGAGCAGTACACCAATCAAACTTGGATTCCCAAGTTTCGTTCTCCTAGGTTGAAGCATTCGTTGCAGTAACAGTTTGAATTTTTAGGTTTCACTCTGTTTTCTCCTATATTGACAGATGCAGTTCGATCTCTAAATCAAACACAGTTTGTGCTAGCTTCTTGAAACTTGACACAATACAGTAGGTTAGGTTCTATCTCTATGTTTTGTTTCCTCTTGATGTAGCTTAATGCAGGGACTGCGAATAACACTTATATGGAAAGGGGTTGCCAAACTTCCAAACACTAGAGTCTCATGAAATCTCAACATATATTTTTTCATCCAATCTTCATGATACATTCACGTAATGATCAGTACACCAATCCCACTTGGATGCCCAAGATTAGTTCTCCCAGATTGAAGCATTCGTTTTCCGGAACAGTTTGAATTTTTAGGTTTCACTCTGTTTTCTCCTATATTGACAGATGCAGTACGAACTCTAAATCAAGACGGTTGTGCTAGCTTCTTGAAACTTGACAACACAATACAGTAGTTCTACGTTCTATCTCTAAGGTTTGTTTCCTCTTGATGTAGCCTTAAGCAAAGACTGGCGAATAACTCATTCAATGAAATGCGTTGTTAGGTTGCCAAAAACTACAGTCTCCTGTAATCTCAACACATATTTTTTCTTCCGACCTTCATGATACTTTCAAGTAATGAGAAGTACACCAATCAAACTTGGATGCCCTAGTTTCGTTCTTCTAGGTTAAAGCATTCTTTTGCAGTAACAGTTTGAATTTTTAGGTTTCACTCTGTTTTCTCCTATATTGACAGATGCAGTTCGAACTCTAAATCAACACGGTTTGTGCTAGCTTCTTGAAACTTGACACAATACAGTAGTTCTACGTTCTATCTCTAAGGTTTGTTTCCTCTTGATGTAGCCTTAAGCAGAGATAGGAGAATAACTCATTCAATGAAAGGCGTTGTTAGGCTGCCAAAAAACTACAGGCTAATGAAATCACAACATATATTTTTTCTTCCGACCTTCATGATACTTTCAAGTAATGAGCAGTACACCAATCAAACTTGGATGCCCAAGTTTCGTTCTCCTAGGTTGAAACATTCATTTGCAGTAACAGTTTGAATTTTTAGGTTTTACTCTGTTTTCTCCTATATTGACAGATGCAGTTCGATCTCTAAATCAAACACAGTTTGTGCTAGCTTCTTGAAACTTGACACAATACAGTAGTTCTACGTTCTATCTCTAAGTTTTGTTTCCTCTTGATGTAGCCTAATGCCGGGACTGCGAATAACACTTATATGGAAAGGGGTTGCCAAACTTCCAAACAATAGAGTCTCCTGAAATCTCAACATATATTTTTTCATCCAATCTTCATGATACATTCACGTAATGATCAGTACACCAATCCCACTTGGATGCCCAAGTTTAGTTCTCCTAGATTGAAGCATTCGTTTCCAGGAACAGTTTGAATTTTTAGGTTTCACTCTGTTTTCTCCTATATTGACAGATGCAGTTCGAAATCTAAGTCAACACGGTTTGTGCTAGCTTCTTGAAACTTGACAGAATACAGTAGTTCTACGTTCTATATCTAAGGTTTGTTTCCTCTTGATGTAGCCTTAAGCAAAGACTGGCGAATAACTCATTCAATGAAATGCGTTGTTAGGTTGCCAAAAACTACAGTCTCCTATATTCTCAACATATATTTTTTCTTCTGACCTTCATGATACTTTCAAGGAATGAGCAGTACACCAATCAAACTTGGATACCCTAGTTTCATTCTTCTAGGTTGAAGCATTCGTTTGCAGTAACAGTTTGAATTTTTAGGTTTCACTCTGTTTTCTCCTATATTGACAGATGCAGTTCGAACTCTAAATCAACACGGTTTGTGCTAGCTTCTTGAAACTTGACAAAATACAGTAGTTCCACGTTCTATCTCTAAGGTTTGTTTCCTCTTGATGTAGTCTTAAGCAAAGACTGGTGAATAACTCATTCAATGAAAGGCGTTGTTAGGTTGGCAAAAAACTACAGTCTCCTGTAGTCTCAACATACATTTTTTCTTCCGACCTTCATGATACTTTCAAGTAATGAGCAGTACACCAATCAAACTTGGATGCCCAAGTTTTGTTCTCCTAGGTTGAAGCATTCGTTTGCAGTAACAGTTTGAATTTTTAGGTTTCACTATGTTTTCTCCTATATTGACAGATGCAGTTCGAACTCTAAATCAACACGGTTTGTGCTAGCTTCTTGAAACTTGACACAATCCAGTAGTTCTACGTTCTATCCCTAAGGTTTGTTTCCTCTTGATGTAGCCTTAAGCAGAGATAGGAGAATAACTCATTCAATGAAAGGCGTTGTTAGGCTGCCAAAAACTACAGTCTCCTGAAATCACAACATATATTTTTTCTTCCGACCTTCATGATACTTTCAAGTAATGAGCAGTACACCAATCAAACTTGGATTCCCAAGTTTCGTTCTCCTAGGTTGAAGCATTCGTTTGCAGTAACAGTTTGAATTTTTAGGTTTCACTCTGTTTTCTCCTATATTGACAGATGCAGTTCGATCTCTAAATCAAACACAGTTTGTGCTAGCTTCTTGAAACTTGACACAATACAGTAGGTTTAGGTTCTATCTCTATGTTTTGTTTCCTCTTGATGTAGCTTAATGCAGGGACTGCGAATAACACTTATATGGAAAGGGGTTGCCAAACTTCCAAACACTAGAGTCTCATGAAATCTCAACATATATTTTTTCATCCAATCTTCATGATACATTCACGTAATGATCAGTACACCAATCCCACTTGGATGCCCAAGATTAGTTCTCCCAGATTGAAGCATTCGTTTTCAGGAACAGTTTGAATTTTTAATTTTCACTCTGATTTCTCCTATATTGACAGATGCAGTTCGAACTCTAAGTCAACACGGTTTGTGCTAGCTTCTTGAAACTTGACAGAATACAGTAGTTCTACGTTCTATATCTAAGGTTTGTTTCCTCTTGATGTAGCCTTAAGCAAAGACTGGCGAATAACTCATTCAATGAAATGCGTTGTTAGGTTGCCAAAAAACTACAGTCTCCTATAATCTCAACATATATTTTTTCTTCTGACCTTCATGATACTTTCAAGGAATGAGCAGTACACCAGTCAAACTTGGATGCCCTAGTTTCATTCTTCTAGGTTGAAGCATTCGTTTGCAGTAACAGTTTGAATTTTTAGGTTTCACTCTGTTTTCTCCTATATTGACAGATGCAGTTCGAACTCTAAGTCAACACGGTTTGTGCTAGCTTCTTGAAACTTGACAGAATACAGTAGTTCTACGTTCTATATCTAAGGTTTGTTTCCTCTTGATGTAGCCTTAAGCAAAGACTGGCGAATAACTCATTCAATGAAATGCGTTGTTAGGTTGCCAAAAAACTACAGTCTCCTGTAATCTCAACATATATTTTTTCTTCCGACCTTTATGATACTTTCAAGTAATGAGCAGTACACCAATCAAATTTAAATGCCCTAATTTCGTTCTTCTAGGTTGAAGCATTCGTTTGAAGTAACAGTTTGAATTTTTAGGTTTCATTCTCTTTTCTCCTAAATTGACAGATGCAGTTCGAACTCTAAATCAAACACGGTTTGTGCTAGCTTCTTGAAACTTGACACAATACAGTAGTTCTACATTCTATCTCTAAGGTTTGTTTCGTCTTGATGTAGCCTTAAGCAGAGACTGGAGAATAACTCATTCATTGAAAGGCGTTGTTAGGCTGCCAAAAAACTACAGTCTCCTGAAATCACAACATATATTTTTTCTTCCGACCTTCATGATACTTTCAAGTAATGAGCAGTACACCAATCAAACTTGGATGCCCAAGTTTCGTTCTCCTAGGTTGAAGCATTCGTTTGCAGTAACAGTTTGAATTTTTAGGTTTCACTCTGTTTTCTCCTATATTGACAGATGCAATTTGAACTCTAAATCAACACAGATTTGCTAGCTTCTTGAAACTTGACACAATACAGTAGTTCTACGTTCTATCTCTAAGTTTTGTTTCCTCTTGATGTAGCCTAATGCAGGGACTGTGAATAACACTTATATGGAAAGGGGTTGCCAAAATTAAAAACACTAGAGTCTCCTGAAATCTCAACATATATTTTTTCATCCAATATTCATGATACATTCACGTAATGATCAGTAGAGCAATCCTACTTGGATGCCCAAGTTTAGTTCTCCTAGATTGAAGCATTCGTTTCCAGGAAAAGTTTGAATTTTTAGGTTTCACTCTGTTTTCTCCTATATTGACAGATGCAGTTCAAACTCTAAATCGACACGGTTTGTGGTAGCTTCTTGAAACTTGACACAATACAGTAGTTCTACGTTCTATCTCTAAGGTTTGTTTCCTCTTGATGTAGCCTAATGCAGGGACTGCGAATAACTCATTCAATGAAATCCGTTGTTAGGTTGCCAAAAAACTACAGTCTCCTGTAATCTCAACATATACTTTTTCTTCCGACCTTCATGATACTTTCAAGTAATGAGCAGTACACCAATTAAACTTGGATGCCCTAGTTTCGTTCTTCTAGGTTGAAGCATTCGTTTGCAGAACAGTTTGAATTTTAGGTTTCACTCTGTTTTCTCCTATATTGACAGATGCATTTCGAACTCTAAATCAACACGGTTTGTGCTAGCTTCTTGAAACTTGACACAATACTGTAGTTCTACGTTCTATCTCTAAGGTTTGTTTCCTCTTGATGTAGTCTTAAGCAAAGACTGGTGAGTAACTCATTCAATGAAATGCGTTGTTAGGTTGCCAAAAAACTACAGTCTCCTGTAACCTCAACATATATTTTTTCTTCTGACCTTCATGATACTTTCAAGTAATGAGCAGTACACCAATCAAACTTGGATGCCCTAGTTTCGTTCTTCTAGGTTGAAGCATTCGTTTGCGGTAACAGTTTGAATTTTTAGGTTTCACTCTGTTTTCTCCTATATTGACAGATGCAGTTCGAACTCTAAATCAACACGGTTTGTGCTAGCTTCTTGAAACTTGACACAATACAGTAGTTCTACGTTCTATCCCTAAGGTTTGTTTCCTCTTGATGTAGCGTTAAGCAGAGACTGGAGAATAACTTATTCATTGAAAGGCTTTTTTAGCTTGCCAAAAAACTACAGTCTCCTGAAATCACAACATATATTTTTTCTTCCGAACTTCATGATACTTTCAAGTAATGAGCAGTACACCAATCAAACTTGGATGCCCAAGTTTCGTTCTCCTAGGTTGAAGCATTCGTTTGCAGTAACAGTTTGAATTTTTAGGTTTCACTCTGTTTTCTCCTATATTGACAGATGCAGTTCGAACTCTAAATCAAACACAGTTTGTGCTAGCTTCTTGAAACTTGACACAATACAGTAGTTCTACGTTCTATCTCTAAGTTTTGTTTCCTCTTGATGTAGCCTAATGCAGGGACTGTGAATAACACTTATATGGAAAGGGGTTGCCAAAATTAAAAACACTAGAGTCTCCTGAAATCTCAACATATATTTTTTCATCCAATCTTCATGATACATTCACGTAATGATCAGTAGAGCAATCCTACTTGGATGCCCAAGTTTAGTTCTCCTAGATTGAAGCATTCGTTTCCAGGAAAAGTTTGAATTTTTAGGTTTCACTCTGTTTTCTCCTATATTGACAGATGCAGTTCAAACTCTAAATCGACACGGTTTGTGGTAGCTTCTTGAAACTTGACACAATACAGTAGTTCTACGTTCTATCTCTAAGGTTTGTTTCCTCTTGATGTAGCCTAATGCAGGGACTGCGAATAACTCATTCAATGAAACCCGTTGTTAGGTTGGCAAAAAACTACAGTCTCCTGTAATCTCAACATATACTTTTTCTTCCGACCTTCATGATACTTTCAAGTAATGAGCAGTACACCAATTAAACTTGGATGCCCTAGTTTCGTTCTTCTAGGTTGAAGCATTCGTTTGCAGAACAGTTTGAATTTTAGGTTTCACTCTGTTTTCTCCAATATTGACAGATGCATTTCGAACTCTAAATCAACACGGTTTGTGCTAGCTTCTTGAAACTTGACACAATACTGTAGTTCTACGTTCTATCTCTAAGGTTTGTTTCCTCTTGATGTAGTCTTAAGCAAAGACTGGTGAGTAACTCATTCAATGAAATGCGTTGTTAGGTTGCCAAAAAACTACAGTCTCCTGTAACCTCAACATATATTTTTTCTTCTGACCTTCATGATACTTTCAAGTAATGAGCAGTACACCAATCAAACTTGGATGCCCTAGTTTCGTTCTTCTAGGTTGAAGCATTCGTTTGCGGTAACAGTTTGAATTTTTAGGTTTCACT